>NC_080417.1:156336554-156497157 GCF_029873635.1 Malania oleifera
TGTTGTCTCTAGCAGCTAATTATGGTTGGGACTTGCAGCAATTTGATGTCAAGAATGCATCTTTGCATGGAGAGCTAGAGGAAGAAATTTATATGGATGTATGGCTTGGTTATGGGAATAATTGGGCTGCTCATACTGTGTGCAAGCTGAAGAAAACCTTGTACGGTCTTAAACAATCGCCACGAGCATGGTTTGGAAGGTTTGCAAGAGTTATGATGGCCATGGGATATAGACAGAGCCAAGGAGATCATACATTGTTCAATAAACACTCACCTTCAAGGGGAGTCACAGCCCTTTTGGTATATGTCGATGATATAATAGTGACAGGAGATGATGATAAGGAGTGATAGATTTTGAGTCAGTTTTTGGCTAAGGAGTTTGAGATCAAGGCGTTAGGGAGGCTGAAATATTTTCTTGGGATCAAGGTGGCTCACTCTAAATAGGGCATTTTTATATCTCAGTAGAAGTATGTTACAGATCTCCACAAAGAAACCGGCAAGATGGCATGCAAACAAGCAAGTACTCCAATAAAGAAGCAAAAGGCAATGGAGTTCACTCAGCTGGGAAGAAAATTGGCTTGGCTACTACTGTTTATTTTATTTGGCAATCTAGGAATAGAAAAAGATTTGATAAGATTTAATTAGTGTCATACAAAGACATATCTATAGGGCGGTTTTTGATAAATTTGATATGTTTTCAGTTTGATATTGTAGGGCATGTATTGATGTTCTTGTGATATCTTTGAGTATTGCTATATTGATTGGCCAGTTCCTTGGCCCCTGGGTATGCCTAGGTTTGATGTATTTCGGGACTTTTGACTTATATTGTCATTGTGGTACCAAGGTGACCTGGGAATGCCTAGTGAAGTTGTATATATTATCAGTGATCAATATATTTACCCAATTGATAAAAAAAAAAAGCAAGTACTCCAATAGATCCTAACCTTAGACTTGGAAAGGCAGAGGAGGATGCTGCAGTTGATTAAGAAATGTACCAATGCCTGGTAGGAAGACTCATTTACCTGTCTCACACACGATTGGATATAGCTTATGGAGTGAGTGTGATTAGTCAATTTATGCATAGCACGAAGGAAGTTCATTTGCAAGTAGCTCACCGAGTGTTACAATACCTCAAAGGGACACCAGGAAAAGGTATTTTGTTTGAAAGAAGTGGAAGTTTAGTTCTTGAGGCATACACGAATGCTGATTATGTTGGGTCAATTGTTGACAGGAGGTTGACCTTTGGATATTGCACCTTTCTTGGTGGAAATCTTGTGACGTGGAGGAGTAAGAAACAAAATGTGGTGGCTCGGTCTAGTGCGGAGGCAGAATTTTGAGCAATGGTTCAGGGTGTATGTGAACTACTTTGGTTGAAGATTATCTTAGAAGACATGAATATTAAGTGGGATGGTCCGATGAGACTCTATTGTGATAATAAGTCTGCAATCAGCATAGCTCATAATCCGGTACAACGAGATCGAACAAAGCACATTGAAATTGATTGACACTTCATCAAAGAAAAGTTGGAGAGCGGATTGATTTGTATGCCTTATGTGTCTACACATGGCCAACTTGCTGATGTATTTACAAAGGGGTTAAGTAGTTCAGTGTTTCAGAGTATTGTATCCAAGCTGGGAATGGAAAATACCTATTTGCCAGCTTGAGGGGGAGTGTGGGAAAACATGTTTAATGACTTATATTCTATACGTGTATGGTTGGTTATTTTAGGAAATTTTGTAACAGCCTGTATTCCTAGAATTAGGCTGATTTGGTTAGTTTTCTATTCTGTTAGAATATCCCATAAATCATGGGATCTGATATAACCTAGTTAAATTTCCTTTTCTACTGCTAGGGTTGATGTATATAGCTAACGTTTTGTGTATTATTCGAATGGATGAAGAAAATTCTTCCACGAAGTGTTTCTCAATTCGTGTCATTTAATATTTGTGAAGTAGTCTTCTATCTTAACCTCATAATGATTTGATTTGTTCAAGATGGAGCTTAATGAAAACACAGTCACCCCTGTTGAAGTGCAATTGTCTTCTCCCTTGATCTACCCACTTCTTCATTTTCTTGGAAGCTTTCTCCAGGTAGGCTCGGGCAATCATTGCATTTTGTCTCCATTCTTTGGTGCAGATGTGTGCTCTTGGACTATTTCCTCTGTACAACTCGTCCACCGTGTGAGGTAACAACGACAACTGGTTTGTAACAAGCTTAAAATGACTCTTATTGGTTGTTGAGCACTTTAGGGCATTGAAATAGAACAGAGATATATCAAGTCGGTGCTCCTAATTCTTTTAATTGGCAGTGACAGGGTGGCGCAAGTACGCCTCTAGTAGCCCATTGAATCTTTTCGTCTCTCTGTCTATTTGCAGGTGGTAACTCGAAGAGATGTCAAGAAGAAGGTTGGAGTCAGGCCTAAGGTTTGGAGTGAAATCTCATTTCTTTGGGTCAATAGTCTTGATTGGAGAGACCTTTTGAGGAAAGTGGGGTCACGGAGATTGTCGGCCTGGGTGTGCGTCTAGAGTGGGGTTGAATAGACGTTTTTCACGGACGATAAGGATTGCTACAAAATAAAAACTTTGGCAAGCAACAAGTGAAAAAAGTGAAAAATATCACAATAATTGACAAAGCAAATAATCACAATAAATAAAAGGATGAGGGAGAGAGAAGCTCAACACAACGATTTAATGTGGTTCGGCTCCAAGCCTACGTCCACACCTTAGCACCAAGCCAAGGATTCCCAAATCCAGCATGAATCTCCTTTCAAGCCGGAGAAGCCTTTACAACAAGGGTACAAAACCCAGCTGCTCACTAAGAGCTTCAACCCTAGGAGTTCACCAAGAACTACCTCAACGAAAGCTCACCAAATGCCTTCAAGATTCACAAACAACAATAAATGGAAAGATTACAATATGATGCTCCTTCTTGAGCTGATGATACAATATAAACCTGACACTCCTAATATGAATGCTCAATAATATTCTCAACAACCAAAAATGCTTAATCAATGTTCAATGAATGATAAAGGCTTGTATTTATGGCCAAAGAGACGAGCATGTCGCTGGCTAGCTGTTGGGCATTAATGGAGAAGAGACGAGGCAAAAACTAGCCGTTATCGCGCATTTATTACTGTTAGCTCGAGTACACTTGTCGACGAGTCTATGGATTAGTCAACGAGTCACATGCATGCACCCGTCGACAATGCCCTGCTATCGTCGAGGAGTCTTCATTGCAGGTCTCAGATAGGTCTTGGTATCTCTTCATTGACAATTCCCTGTTAACGTCGATGAGTCATCTTCGTGCACTAGTCGATGAATCCCTTGTATTCGTCGACGAGTCATCTCTATAGTCTTAGACATGTCTCGGTATCTCTTTGTCGACGAATCCCCTGATATTGTCGACGAGTACCTTGAGTATACTAGTCGACGAATCCCCTATATTCGTCGATGAGTCCCTTTGTTTTACTACTTAAAGAAAGACATAACCGAACTAGGACAGGTTCAAATGACATATGTACTTCTAATTATGTTCCAACCTTGTCCAAGTGTAGTTTTTACCCAAAGTAAGATGCCTTGTTAATAAAACTCATTTTGAAACTCATTTGGACATCTTATGCAGTGTGTGACTTGGTATGCGTGTGTTAACTCGGTTATAATGTTCTATCCTAATATGAACTAAATGCATGTGCAACTTGCTTAGCTTTTTGCAATATATTCTTATACACATCATACGCATAAGAGTTACGACATAAATCCTACTTCACACACAACCCAACAAGTATATAAAGAATGTAGGCTTTCGTAAATGCTCCGATTGGTTGTGCTTTGGGTGTTTCTTGTATGTGCCTTGGTTATGACCCTTTGCTCATTGCTTCTTTGATAAACGTTTGACCCTTATACTTGCTTTGGTATTGTCCTGTTTATCTGAATTGAACTTGAGGAAAAATATTAGCTATCCTTAGAAACACTAATGCGTTGTTATCATCAAAACAAGCTGGAATGAAGAACCTTAGCCACTAGGGCTAACATTCTCTTCCTTTTTAATGATGGCAAACCATTGGTGTTCTTTTGAACGATTTTTCTGCAAAATGCTCCCCCTCGAAATATGCATACAAATTTAAAAAATTTGAACAAATCCTCCCCCTTAATGTATGCACTATATGACCATCATATCATATTTCATTTTAGTAGAATCAAACAAAATTTCGGCAGCATGCCATCTGTAAACAGAGCATTTTCCATAAAAACCTAATTGATTTAAGCGGTTTAGTATATCCAACCACAAGCAAGTCAGTATAGTACAATAAGTAAGCAATAACCATGAGAGATCAATCATTAGTTAAGCACACTAGATCCCACAAAAAGTTGTTCTTCATTGCATAGTCATTCAAAACAAAAAGTTGTTCTTACAACAAAAGTGTTAGCCAGCTAGCAACAAGAGTTCTTTTTCCAAAAAAAAATTTGTTTTCCCATCCTGACTTGCTTCCAACCCATCCTAACATAACTTTCAAACTAGTTCAAACGCATAAACATAATCTAACACCACATTTTTGTCCCCCTTTGCCATAATAAAAAAGAATAAGGGGCTCCTACTATTGGCGACGCACATGGTCAAGGATGGCGGCAAGTTGAGCGTCGATGGAATCAAAGCGAGCACAATTTCTTTGATTCATTTGTGCCATGGCCAACTGAATCCCATCTAGGTGCTCTATGACGGGATCAACTGGCTGTTCCTCGGCTGCCGTGTCCTCTTCCATAGCGGCTTCCGTTTCGTCTACCGGTTCCCTATCCAGCTCTTCAGGTTTCATTGAGGTGTTGGTCTGCTCATCCTTCTCAAAAGTGTATATGATGAAGAGTTGCTTCTATGTAGAAATCATCCTCAGTGGGTACCACACTAGGTATGCTGGCTTGAACAATATTAAAATGATAAAAAAATATGGTGAGCATTCGACCATACGGTAAACACCCTCTTTGCCTTTTTAAGGTCTCTTCCATATGCTGAATAATGATCATTGGCAAGTATCCCTTGCCATTCCACAGGCAAAACATAGAGAATATATCTCCCAAAGATACCCAGTCTTGCCCGCCCTTTTGTGGCGAGAGATTATACGTAATCATGTGGTGTAACACCCTGAATTCAACTGTTAAGTCTTTGGATTTGGGTCTGGCCACTTCTGGGATGTCAGGGTTCTTGGTTATCAGTTTCAATGCCTCATGGGGATTAAACCAGTCGTAGCTCGTAGGCCACATTGCCTTAGGAAGGCTTTGGATAGGGTAAAAGTTACATGACAAGATCTCATAAAAGTGCTGATCAGTTAATCGGATAGTTTTTCCTCTCACAGTAGAGTATGCTGCACAGCCGTGAGCATATGGAACAAAATTGGCATAAAATTCGTGAACTAAATCAGTGTAAACAAGCTCTTGCAGAGAGAACAAAGGGTCCCACCCAACAACTTGGAGTTTTTGTAACACAGTGGGGAAATTTTCTTCAAGGAACTTTAAAGGAACTATCTTACCATGAACGATAGTTCACTTTGAGATGTCATTTCTATAGCGGAATGCAGCTTCTGAGGACACAAATCTCCTGTCTATATCTTTGGCCCTTTTTCTTGGTTGCTTGTAGTTAGGGTTTTGAGAATAACCCTCGCCGGTCTCAGTTTGTTGGGAAGGATCGACGACTCTTTTCTTAGAGTGTGGTGCCATGAGATCCTTAAGACCTTAGGGTTTGAATGGGACGAGATGAATTAAGCACGGAGGGAACGGAAAAGAGGTGTCGCGAAGGGGAGGAGAGGAGTTAGGGCTCAAAAAGAACTAAGGGCTTCGAGAAATTAGTGTCTCTTCGCTACGTTTTGAATTTAAGTTCCAGGAGTCGTCGACGAGTGACGTACGCACGTCGACGTGTTTCTCTTTATAGATCGTCGACGATAGCCTTTGGCTCGCCGAAGAGTGCAGTTAAAACTGCAGCTTTGTGATTTTAGGAGTTTTGGGCCATTTAAGACAAAAATGATTTGGGAGAGTTATCATAAGTCCTTTGAAGTGCACATTCCCAACTCATGTCTACTTTTACTAAATCTTTCTTCATTTAGGGGTTTGGTCAAAATATCGGCTAATTGATTTTCGGTGTTTACATATACTAACTCAACGCCCCCCTTTTGTACGTGGTCTCGAATAAAATGGTGCCGAATTTCAATATGCTTAGTCCTAGAGTGCAAACACGGGTTTTTCGAGATGTTGCTGGTATTGGTATTGTCACAACGAATTGGCGTACCCTTTATCAAAATTTTAAAGTCCTCGAGTTGTTGCTTCATATATAATGCTTGAGCACAACAACTACCGACAGTAATATATTCAGCTTTGGAGGTTGAGAGTGCAACTAAGGTTTGTTTCTTACAAAACCATGATACAAGAGAGTATTCGAGGAAGTGACATGTCCCAGTAGTACTTTTTCTATCGGTTTTGCACCCCCCATAGTCAGCATCTGAATAGCAGGTGAGATCAAATAGAGCATTTTTAGGGTAAAAGAGCCCTAAGTCATGTCTTCCTGCTAGATACCTAAATATTCTCTTAACAACATTGAGATGTGACTCTTTGGAACATGACTAGAATCTAGCACACAAGCAAACATTGAACATAATGTCTAGCCTACTAGAAGTGAGGTACAGTAAACTACCAATCATCCCTTTATATTTTTCGTCACTGTCAAGCTTTGTTGTTATGCTCATAGGGGTTGCTTTGGTTTTTCCTAATTCAAGTCCCAATTTCTTGAGCATGTTTTTGACATACTTAGTTTGATTAATGAAAATCTCATTCTTCATTTGTTTTGTTTGCAAGCCTAGGAAAAATGTCAATTCTCCCATCATACTCATTTCAAAAGTCTCTTGCATAGACCTGACAAAATCTTTGCACATGATTTCATTTGTGGCACCAAAAATGATGTCGTCTACATATAAGCATATCATTTCCTTTATGTTTCAAGAACAGGGTAGTATCAAAGTGTCCTCTTGTGAAACCATCATCTAAGAGAAACTTACTTAGTCGTTCATACCATGCTCTTGGTGCTTGCTTGAGTCGATAAAGAGCTTTTGAGAGTTTACATACATATTCAGGGTGTGCATGGCTCTCAAATCCTGGGGGTTGCTTAACATAGACTTCTTCATTTATGTATCCATTTAGAAAGGCACTCTTTACATCCATTTGAAATAATTTGAAGTCTTTATAGCAAGCGAAGGCTAGTAGCATCCTAATGGCTTCAAGTCTTGCTACAGGGGCATATGTTTCATCATAGTCAATCCCTTCTTGTTGGTTATACCCTTGTGCAACAAGCCTTGCTTTGTTTCTCACAATGTTACCATCTTCATCTTTCTTATTCCTAAACACCCATTTTGTGCCTATTATTGTTGTGTTCTTGGGTTTAGGAACCAATTCCCATACTTTGTTTCTTTCAAATTGGTCAAGTTCTTCTTGCATGGTGATGATCCAATTATCGTCATTCTCAACCTCCTCAAAGTTTTTAGGCTCTATTTGGGACATGAAGGCTATATGATTACACCCATGCTATATGATTACACCCACTTCTTAAGTGAGACCGGGTACTAACTCCTTGGGATGGATTATCTATGATGAGATTAGTTGGGTGATTTCTAATGAATTTCCAAGCTCTAGGGAGTTCCTGATTTTCTTCTTTAGGTTTCATAGACTCTTCCTGAGGTGATGACTCTTGATGATCATTTTTGATTTCTTGGGAATTTTCATTTTGTTTATCATTTATCTTAAGTTGCTCAAGTTCCCTTTCAACTCTCATGGTAGTCACTTGATCATCCAAGTCAACTGCTATTTTGGGTTCATATGGGTTAGTTTCATAAAAAACAACATGTGTTGACTCTTGAACAGTTTGGGTTCTTTTATTAAACACTCTATAAGCTTTCGTGTTCATTGCATAGCCTAGAAAAATTCCTTCATAGGATTTTGAGTCAAATTTTGCTAAGTGTTCTCTATCATTTAAAATAAAACATTTGCATCCAAAGACCTTAAAGTATGAGATGCTTGGTTTTCTACCCTTCCATATCTCATAATAACATAGCAAGCTGTACTAATGGCTTTAGCCCAGAAGTATTTTGGAAATTTATGTTCATTGAGCATTGTTCTAGCCATTTCTTGGAGCGTTCGGTTCTTTCTTTCAACTACTCCGTTTTGTTGAGGAGTTTTAGGCGCGGAGAAGTTGTGTGAATAACCATTTTCATTACAAAAATCTTCTAACTCTTGGTTTCTAAATTCTCTTCCCCTATCACTCCTAATGTGGACAATGGGCATTCCTTTTTCATTTTGAACTTTTCCACAAAAATGAATAAAAGCATTGCAAGTCTCACTTTTGTTTGCAAGAAAAATAACCCAGGAAAATCTTGAGAAATCATCAACAATAACAAACGCATACAATTTTCCGGTTTTGCTTGCAACATCATTTGGCTCAAATAGATCAAGGTGTATTAATTCTAAAGGTCTTGATGTGGAAATCATTTTCTTAGTTTTGAAAGATGATTTACTTTGTTTTCCATATTGGCAAGCATCACATATTTTGTCTTTAATATAGTTGTCCTTAGGTAAGCCATTCACTAGTTCTTTAGAGGATAATCTATGCAAGAGATCCATGCTAGTGTGACCTAACCTCCTATGCCATAGCCAACTAGTTTCACTTGTTACGAACAAACATTTGATTCACGTTTTCCTACTAAGATAGTATTTCCATTTAAGTTAGTTAACAAGCATTGTGTGGATTGAAATAAAACATTTAGTCCTTTGTCGCCTAGCTGATTTACACTCAATAAGTTATGCTTAAGTGTATCTACAAGTGCAACATTATCAATAGATAGAGATGAATTACCTATTTTACCTTTGCCGATGATTCTTCCCTTGGTGTTGTCACCGAACGTCACGAGCCCTTCTTTCTTGTGGGAAATAAAAGTAAATTTGCTGGCGTCTCCCGTCATGTGCCTTGAACACCCGCTGTCAAGGACCCAATTGTTCTTCATCGAAGAGGTCTTCAAGCACACTTGCAAATAGAATTAGGTGATTTGTTTTGGTACCCAATTTTCCTTGGGTCCTATGGGGTTATTTTTCTTGATCACCCATACATACTTCTTTTCTTTTCCTCTATTTCCTCTAAAAGGACAAGTGAAACATACATGACCCTTTCTTTCACAGTATAGGCGAGTTTTATTAGCATGCAAAGGGTTTGGTTTAGGTGCTGGTTTTTTGCTTGGTAATGAGTTTCTTTCGACGCATAGATTAGTAAAACCAATAGGTTTAGACGATGAGAAACCGTAACTTAAACCTTATTTGAAAATCCCAAATTTTTGAGCCCCAAGTAATTTTTCAAAATTCTCCTTTCCGTTGGTAAACTTGTAGATGGTCTTGCTTTGGTCCTTAATTTTCCTTTTCAAAGACAAGTTTTCCTCAACACTTTCATCAATTTGATTTTTCAAATTTTCAATTTCTTTTGGAAAAACTCATGATCTAATTGAGAACTTTCATCAAGTTTTTCAATTTTTGATTTCAAAGACGCATTTTCTTCTTTTAAAGCAGAACAAAGACATACGTCTTTTTTTTTGCATTTTGAGTGTGTTTCTTCAAGATGTTTATTTCTCCTTTTAATTGCAATTAATTCATTATAAAGTTTCCTACAAGTATCTTCTAACTCATCATATGAAGGAGAGTATTCGTCATCGAAATTTACCTCATCTAGCTCATTTGTCATGAAGCAAAAATTTGCAACTTCTTCGTTTTCTCCGTCGGTGGAGAGTCCATCGAGCTCATCCCACTCGGTTGCGTTCATGGCCTTATATTTCTTTTTATCCCCTTGCTGATTATTGCCTTTGTTTTTGAATAGGGGACATTCAGCCATTTGGTGTCCGGGCTTCTTGCAATTGTAGCACTTCATGCTCAATTCTCCCTTATTCTTTTGCTTACCAACCTTCTTGTTTAGCAAGAAATTTTTGATTCTCCTAGTAATGCCAGCTATTTCTTCATCATTGTCGCTCTCTTCTTCTTCAATAATTTTCTTTTTGCTTGCTGTCTTTAAAGCCTTATCCGTTGTCTTTTTCGGCCTTTCTACTTCAGCAATAGCATTCTTCTTCTTGATCTCATAAGTCGTGAGAGACCCAATGAGCTCATCAAGAGTGACCTTAGACAGGTCCTCCTTTGCTTCTTCAATTGTCGTAGACTTTGCATGCCACGATTCAGGCAACGAGCGAAGCACTTTCTGCACATTGTCTTCTATAGAATACTCCCTACCAAGTGCTTTCAAGCCATTTGTTAAATGTGTAAAACGTGTAAACATGGAAGTAATTGACTAACCTTCTTCCATTTTAAACATTTCATATTCTTTAACCAACATATAGATTTTTGACTTTTTAACCTGAGAGACGTACCTTCATACGTTACCTAAAGCTTTTCTCACATTTCCTTTGTGGTGTTGCATCTACAAATAGGGTTGTACTCTTCATCACTCACAACACAATAGAGAATTTTTTTTTTTTTTTTGAAATTTAGTTGCATCAACCTTGAGTTGGCGTCCGACAACTTCTTGATTGGAATGAGCTCACCTTTGTCATCTTTGAATATGTAATCTCCTTCGGTGATCACATTCCACATTTTCAGGTCATATGATTGAATGAATATTGTCATTCGGTCTTTCCATGCCAAGTAGTTGCTTCTGCTGAACTTTGGTGGACGGTCAATGGATTGTCCTTGGGCAAACATGTCCGTCATTTGATCTTTGTGCTCTAGATGTTACTCCGAAGGTCTAGCGACTCACTCTAATACCACTTGTTCGCCCGGGTGTGCGTCTGAGGGGGGGTGAATAGACGTTTTTCGTGGACGATAAGGATTGCTACAAAATAAAAACTTTGGCAAGCAACAAGTGAAAAATATCACAATAATTGACAAAACAATAAATTAAAGGATGAGGGAGAGAGAAGCTCAACACAATGATTTAATGTCGTTCGGCTCCAAGCCTACGTCCATGCCTAAGCACCAAGCCAAGGATTCCCAAATCCACTATGAATCTCCTTTCAAGCCGGAGAAGCCTTTACAATAAGGGTACAAAACCCAGCTGCTCACCAAGAGCTTCAACCCTAGGAGTTCACCGAGAACCACCTCAACGAAAGTTCACCAAAAGCCTTCAAGATTCACGAACAACAATAAATGGAAAGATTACAATATGATGCTCCTTCTTGTGCTGATGATACAATATAAACCTCACACTACCCTCTTCTGCAAATGATGTGTAAACAAGAGTAAGGAACAAGAGAGCTTGAGAGCAAAATATGAAAACCTAATATGAATGCTCAATAAATATTCTCAACAACCAAAAATGCTTAATCAATGTTCAATGAATGCTAAAGGCTTGTATTTATGGAAAAAGAGACGAGCATGTCGTTGGCTAGCCGTTGGGCATTAATGGAGAAGAGACAAGGCAAAAACTAGCCGTTATTGCGCATTTATTACTATTAGCTCAAGTACACTCGTCGACGAGTCTATGGATTGGTCGACGAGTCATATGCATGCACCGGTCGACGAATGCCCTGCTATCGTCGAGGAGTCCTCACTGCAGGTCTCAGACAAGTCTCGGTATCTCTTCGTTGACGATTCCCCTGTTAATGTTGACGAGTCTCCTTCATATATTAGTCGACGAATCCCTTGTATTCGTCGACGAGTCATCTTTGCAGTCTCAGACATGTCTCGGACTCTCGGTATCTCTTCATCGTCGAGTCCCCTGCTATCGTTGACGAGTCCCTTGAGTATACTAGTCGACGAATCTCCTATATTTGTCGACGAGTCCCTTTGTTTTACTACTTAAAGAAAGACCTAACTGAACTAGGACAGGTTCAAATGACATATGTACTTCTAATTATGTTCCAACCTTGTCCAAGTGTAGTTTTTACCCAAAGTAAGATGTCTTGTTTTCCTAATATGAATTAAATGCATGTGCAATTTGCTCAGCTCTTTGCAAGATATTCTTATACACATCATACGCATTAGAGTTACAACATAAATCCTACTTCACACACAACCCAACAAGTATATAAAGAATGCAGGCTTTCGTAAATGCTCTGGTTGGCTGAGCTTTGAGTGTTTCTTGTATGTGCCTTGGTTATGGCCCTTTGCTCATTGCTTCTTTGATAAACGTGTGACCCTTATACTTGCTTTGGTATTGCCCTGTTTATCTGAACTGAACTTGACGAAAAATATTAGCTATCCTTAGAAGCACTAATGGGTTGTTATCATCAAAACAAGCTGGAATGAAGAACCTTAGCCACTAGGGCTAACAGAGATTGTATTTTTCATGGACAGGGATAAGGTGTCAGGTTTGGATGGTTTTAATGTGGCCTTTTTCCAGGATTGTTGGGATGTGGTCAAAGGGGATTTCATGAAGATTGTTGAGGATTTTTCCTTTAATGGTGTTTTGATCAAGATTATTGATCCTACTTTTACCACTTCACTGCCCAAAAAGAGTGAATTTATGAATGTTTCTAATTTTTGGCTTATTAGTTTGGTTACTAGTTTGTGTAAGATTTTTGTTTTTGACAACAAAAGAAAAGATTCATCTAGGCTTTTCTTTTTAGCATTCTGTTGTATTTTTTGTATTTTTAAAATTGTAGTGGGGATTGCTAGTAAGCTTGAGAATCATGAGAGATTTTTTAGTGGTTTGGTGTGGGGAACCGTAGGGATCATTTAGTAAGCTAGGCGGAGGTTTGTAAGTCTAAAGAGGAGAGGGGGTTGGGACTTGGTAACTTGGTGTCTAAAAACACCGCTCTTTTAGCTAAATGGTTGTGGTGCTTCCCCTTAGAAGATAACCTCCTTATGGTATAGAGTTATTTGCAATAAGTTTTGGTTGAATGAGAATGAGTGGGATACCAGTGCTAGTTTGAGATGTTCTTTGGGGAGTCCATGGAATTCTGCCTCCCTTATATACTCTATTTTCACCACTCAAACTAAATTTGAAGCGGGGAGTGGTTCCCGGATTCATTGTTGGGACGACCTATGGCTCGACAAAGTATCTTTTTCCACTTTTTTTCCTCATCCTTTTAGACTATACTCTATGTAGAATAGAGTTTTTTTTTTTTTTTAATTTTTTATGGACAATGTGAGTAGCATTCTAGTTTCATAAATCTTCACTTTAAGAAACCTCTAAATGATAGGGAAATGGTGGAGTTGTCTTGCTTGTCCGTATTGAACAATTTCAATTTTTCTATGGGAAGGGATTTTCATTCTTGGTGTTTGTATCATACTTTCGGGGGTGTTTTCTTGTGAATAAGTTTTTGAATTTTTGACCTATTCAAATTTCAAACTCTCCCTTTCCTCTTTATCCTATTATTGGAAGGTTAAAGTTCCCCCAAAAATTAAGTGTTTACTTGGTTGGTCGTACTTAACTAAATTAATATCTATAACTTGCTGCAGATTAGGAGACCTTTGAATGCTCCCTCTCCATATGTTGTGTGCTCTGTTATAGGAATCTCTAAACATACTCCCATCTTTTCTTTGCGTTGTAACTATTCTGTGGAAGACTTGTTACTTATCTTTTTCATTGGCTTTGGAACAAGGAAGGATAGGGCATCCTTATGGAAGTGTAGCAAGTATGCAGTTTTATGAGGTTTATGATTGGAACTTGTCGATTGTTATCTTAGTCATTAGCATTGTTAGTGTGTGAGTGTTATGTTAACAAGTAAGAGTTAGTAAGGGCATTGTGGTCATTGTATGTACTTTGACACATATTATGAATAAAGGGAGAGAACTATATTTTGAGCAGGTCTTCCATTTCATCCAATTATTCAACATGGTATCAGAGCAAGATTCTGAGACCTAAACCCTAATTGGCACAGCCACCATCAAAATGGAAGCCAAAAACCCTAAATATGCTGCATGTCTACCATCGTAGAAGAATTTATAGCAAAACTATAACCCTAAAAAAATAGCCAGCAGCTGCCGGAAGCCAGAGAAGTCACAGGAAAATTCCTTGGCGACACTGCCAGTTCAGGAAAACAAAATCTACAATAGATTTTGCAAAAACAACACTATAGTCACCCACAGACACTGCCGATCTGCCCCCTACTGAAATCTCAACTCCAGCGGCTTCCCCACGCGCCCTCACACGCTAGCGTGTGAAGCACATTTCAGGCATATGTCTGACCTGAATTCTTCCTGCAGGGTTCGAATCTCTTTATGAGCATATTATTGAAATTTTTCGAGATGTTTTTTGTTCCAAGATCTTACCTATTTTAGTTGCTCATTTACGACATCCAAGAAATGGTTGTTTGGTGCTTCTCGAAGCTGTTTGTCAATGTTTATTGAGTTTATCGAGCCTGAAAGTGGTATTTGCTGTGTTTTGAGATTGATGTGTTGTGGGCTTGTGGTTTTCATAAGTTGTCAAAGGTTGTTTATGTGATTGAGTTGGTGAATTTGAAAAGCAAGGTGCCCACTATGTGTTCTTGATTTGTTACTCTATCGAGGTTGTACTTGCGTTGGTGAATTTGAAAAACATGGTGCCTGCTGTGTGTTTGTGATTTGCTGCGCTATCGAGGTTGTGTTTGTGTTGGGATGGAGTTCCCAAATCCCAAAAGTGTGTCTCCCTTGTAAGTTACTGGTTTGAGTGAACAACGTACTATAGTTGTTGAAGAGGAAGAGTATTTAAAGTTCCTGCAATATCGGGCCTACCAACAGGCATCTCATCACATTGCATCGTTTGCGCAGAAAAGTAACCATACCGCCTCAATGTCATCCGATAGAACCGATATCTCTCCCTCTAGTCCCTGGGTTATCGACTCTGCTGCTGCTGATCATATGACTGGTGTCGCCAACTTCTTTTTTCTACTCTCTAGTATTCTACAAATCTACCTTGAGTTACCCTTGTTGATGGATCCACTACTGCTGCTAAGGGAATGGGAACAGTAAATCCTACTCCCTCCATCTCTCTTTCTTCTATTCTCTACATTCCTAAATCTTCCTTTAATCTCATGTCTATTAGTAAAATTATGAAGTCACTTAATTGTTCTGTAACCTTCTTTCCTAATTTTGTTCTTATTCAGGATCTAAAGAAAAGGAAGACGATTGGCACAGGATGTGAGGCTAATGGACTTTACTACTTTGAGTTGCTCTCTTATCCTATTGCTTGTAGTGTTTCTGTCACACCACATCAAATCCATTGTCGCTTTGGTCATCCATCATTGTGGACAAGTTAAAATAGCTAGTTTCTAGTTTGAGTTCCGTGCCTATCCTCAATTATGAGTCTTGTTAATTAGGAAAGCATCATCGTGTTTCCTTTGCCTCCCGAGACAACAAAAAAGTCATTAGCTCTTTTATGTTAGTCCATTCCGATGTTTGGGGTCCTAGTCGTGTTACGTCAATGTTGCAGTTTCGATACTTCGTCGCTTTTGTCGATGTATATTCTAGAATGACTTGGTTGTATTTGATGAAAGGTCATTATGAGTTGTGTATTAACCTTTGTGCCTTCTGTTCTCAAATAAGAACAATTTGATATGCTAGTTCAAATACAAATACTTTGTAGTGATAATGCTAAAGAGTACTTTAGTACTCAATTCATTACCTATATGACAAACTTTGGCATGACCCATCAGTCATCTTTTGCCCACACTCCACAACAAAATGGAGTTGCGGAAAGGAAAAACATACATATTCTTGAGGTCACTCAAACCCTTTTGTATCAAATTAATATCACCAAAGTTTTTTGTAGTGATGCTATTCTCATTGCTTGCTCTATCATCAATAAAATGCCATCTATTGTCCTTGGTGGTAAAATCCCATACTCCATTATCTTCCATAAATCTCCTTTCTTCTCCTTTTTGTAATATATTTGGTTGTGTCCTTTGTTCGTTAGTTAAATCCAGGAAGGAATAAATTGGGTCCTCGTGCTATCAAATGCACTTTTCTAGCTTATTCCTATACTAGGAATATCAATGTATTTTGTCCTGCTTCACATTGATTCTGTGTCTCTACTGATGTCACCTTTTTTGAGTCTACATCGTACTATTCTAATTCTTTGAGTTTTGTCAACCTTGGCGAGTCTCTTTCTCTGCCTAGCCTTCCGGTCCTAATTTTTTTCCTTCATTTGATCTTCCTGCATCTTCTTCCAGTTTGAGTCCTTCTCATCGCTTGGATCATCCCAATATACAATTGTACACACGATGACTCAAGGGAGGAGAACCTCCTCCATCTTCCACTTCTATGCCTCCAGTTTCCTCGTTAGATGATCCTCTTCCCCAAGTAATTGATCCTCCTATTGCTATTTGAAAAGGTAAACACACTTGTACCCAACATCTGATCTTTAATTTTGTTTCTTATGATTTCTTGTTAGTAGAAGCCCTTGTAATAGTCTTTAGTTTCATTAAAAAAAGAAGATAAATTGAGAGAGAAATTTTGCTTTGTGTCTAAATCTCACATTTGAATTCTAAGAAAATTTCATTGGTTCGTTAAAATTTGGACAACTTTTGTAAAAGTTTCGAGATTTTGATAAATTTCGGATGATACATTGAAATTTCGACAGAAATTATGTAAGATGGAAATTGATTGCCATTTCAATTTCAAGGGTGATGGAAAGTGGAAATTTAGACAATTTCGTGGAAATTTAAGACCATGGGTCTAGCGGGTGAAGGATTTTAGGCCCATTTTTGGTTAGTGGTTTTTATAAGGTGCCTTCTAAGGTTCTTTCGAGGAGGTTGGGAGAGGTGTTGGGGGATATAGTGTCTTTGGCTCAATCTACTTTCTTGAAAGATAAACAAATCTTAGATGCAATTCTGGTAGCCAATGAGGTGGTAGAAGATGCAAGGAGGAGAGGCAAGTAGGGAGTGGTTTTTGAATTGGACCTCGAAAAGGCATATGACGTGGTCAATTGGGGTTTTTTTCGAGAAAGTTTTGCACATTAAAGGTTTTGGGAATCTTTGGCACAAGTGGATAAGAGGGCATCTTAGCTCTATTAATATGTCAGTGATTGTTAATGGGCAACCTTTGGATTGGAGGTTTGGAGTTTTTAGAGGTTTAAGGCAAGGCGACCTTTTAGATGTTCTTTGTAAAGTGATTTCTCGTGCCCAAGACCTAGGATTTATTAGTGGTTTTGTCTATAAGAAGAGAAGGGGGGGGGGGGGGGTGGAGGTATCTCATCTTCAGTTTGCTCTATCTTGTTCCTCGAGAATAATGCTTTGATATTTCAGAAGGTTCTAACTTTTCTTAGAGTTTTTGAGAAGATCTTGGGGCTGACGATAAATTTGTTTGAGTGGTATAGTTGGTGTAAATTTTGTGTAGTACAGAGCTTGAGAATTTTAGATCTTTAGCAGGTTGTGAGTCTTTGGAAGGGTCTTTATTCTTGGTCTTCCATTAGGGGGTGGCCCTTTATCGGATGTGTTTGGAACCCAATGATTGATAGAGTGGGGAAAAGAGTAGAGGGGTGGAAGAGGGCTTGTCTTTGTTTCCCAGGTTGCTAGTCTTTTCTTTCCTCTCTTTTGTTTTAAAGTAGGTAATGGGTGTAAAATTCAATTTTGGGAGGACATTTGGGTTGGTGATCTTCGTTGGAGCTGTTGGTGCGTCTGTTTAGGTTTTTCATTATTCACAATGCACCAATTTCAGATTTTTATTCTTTTTTTTTTTTTTGGGGGGGGGGGGGTGTCTGTATCTTGGGATTTTCATTTCTTTTGAAGTAAAGAAAGAGGGGTTGGTGAGTTTACTCTTTTACTCAGTGTGCTGGATTCTTTCGTGCTGAATATCAGGAAAGATTTCCCCCTTAAAATTCCCATGTCTCACACACCAAAGAGAAGCCAAATAATGTATCTTTTCCCAAACCAGCACCTGAGCCGACTTCTTCTTTAGAAAAACGCATGATTATGCTCCATCCACAGCCTCAAAAAACTGCAAAAAAAGCACATTTCCGAAGAGCTGCCCTTTCCTTTTCCTGCCAAATCCAGCAAAAGTCACTGCCAAAAAATCCTCTGCTGTCTTAAAACTCACCCAACATTCACCTAAAATACCAAATAGCTTATTCCAAACATTCGAAGCATAGTCATGATGATTGAACAGAATGATGATTCTGAACAATTAAAGCAGAGTACACAAATGCCTGGAGATACAGCCTTCAGAGGTCTCCTAACCTGCAGCAAGTTATTGGTATTAATTCTATCAAATGCAACCAACCAGATAAAAGCCTTAATTTTAAAGAGGACTTTGGCCTTCCAAATTGAACTATAGAGCAGGAAAGAAAGTTCGACCTATTCAAAAAATCACGAAAAAATTTACATGAATAAACCCCTGAAGGATTCAGAGACCAAGACCGCCAATCCTCCTCTAAAGAAAAACAACAGTTATTCAAAAAGACTAGCAAAGAGGATATCTCTCCCATCTCCCTATCATTTAGCAATCTGCAGAAGTGGAAATCCCAAAAAGGCAATGAATCAACAACAAAAGAAGAAATCGACTCATCCTGCCCTGAGCTTAGGTGAAAAAGGAGTGGAAAAGAGGTGGACAAAACTACATTCCTCAAGGTTCTCTACTTTCATTATCCTTTCCACATAAAACACAGTTGAGGCCTGAGCGAATTGTGATCCTTCCGTCTATTTCATTCTGTCCAGAATTTGCAATCTGTTCCCTGCTGCTAACCAGACTATAACAGCAAATCTGGGAATTTAGTGCTTGAACCAAATGGCATTGCTCTATTCAACAGCACTAGACTTAATTCTTACAGCCTCCCAAGCATCTGAAAGATAGAGTATGGAATGATTTACCCCAGCAAGAGTAATGGTGTCAGATTTATGAGGGTTAAGATGGGAAAAAATTGATTCCTTTATGTCCCTATGGAATTTGAAATTCTCCTTGGCCAATTTGAATCAATCTCTGTTATGATGGAGGAAACAGTTTCTTTTAAAGGCAAGGAAAACTCCCTGTGCAAACCAAGACCATACTTCTTAATAAGTGGTCCAATTATCAAAAAATAGAGAAGTATGCCCTCCATGCCCAATGTTAAAACATGCTGCACCTTTCCCCTTACTTTTAAGATCCTCACCCAAGCTGGAATACTACTTAGGGTAGGAAACTGCCCGTATACTTCTCTTCAGCGTATATGCAGATAACCAGCTTATCCAAAGAAGATTTATAGAGTTACATATTGGCCAAAGAAATTTGATAGCAAAGGCATGCCTTTGTTCAACAACATTCATAATGCCAAGATCCCGTACACTTTTGGGCTTGGAAATTTTGAATCTGCTTATATTTCCTGGTGCATTACTATGCGCTTGACCTATGCTGCCATTACTTTGAAAAATTAATGAATTTGTTTTGTCACATGGTTGGATTAATGTTTGTCTTGATTTTAAAGTAAATGTCATCATTGTCTTGCAGAACTACCTCTATACCTGATATTGGGTATGCTTTGTGGGGTAGTAAGTGTTGCCTTCACTCGCTTGGTGACTTGGTACAGCAAATCATTTGAGTTTATCAAGGAAAAATTTGGCCTTCCTGCAGTTGTGTGCCCTGCTTTAGGAGGTTTAGGAGCTGGGATAATAGCTCTCAAATATCCTGGAATATTATATTGGGGTTTCACCAATGTTGAAGAAATCTTACATACTGGAAAGAGTGCTTCAGCACCTGGTATTTGGCTGTTAGCTCAACTAGCTGCTGCCAAAGTTGTGGCAACGGCTCTATGCAAGGGATCTGGGCTCGTAGGTGGTCTTTATGCACCAAGTTTGATGATTGGTGCTGCTGTTGGTGCTGTATTTGGGGGTTCAGCTGCAGAACTTATCAATTCAGCAATTCCGGGAAATGCTGCTGTTGCCCAGCCGCAGGCATATGCACTGGTAAAGCTTTCTTTTTGTTATAGACTCAAGTTTAACTTTAGGGGTAATTATTTTATCTTAATTATCTCCCCATTGCTCAAGGTGATTTTCGGCTGATATAAATTGATGTAAATCTTTCCAAATATTCAATGCAGGTTGGGATGGCTGCTACATTAGCTTCAGTTTGCTCAGTACCCTTGACATCAGTGCTACTTTTGTTTGAACTGACAAAAGATTACAGGATATTGCTTCCTCTCATGGTAATTCTTTCATTGTTTTTCTTGATAATGGTTTAGGTCCTCATTAATGTATGCAGGTGGCATGGTTTATTTATCCTCTTATTTCTGGGTGAGGATTTTAACGTGGTGAGATTTTTAGGGGACGAAAATGGTGGGTGTGTTAGGGCAGTGGCTAGTAGATTGGATATGTTCCTGTTTTGTAGTGATTGGGAGGGTGGATTTCTCTAATCTCTCTCAAAACTATTCTTCTGAGATCTACTTCTGATCACTTCACCATTTTGCTAGAATCAAGTAGGGTGGATTGGGTCCTACTCCTTTTAGTTTTGAGAATGTGTGGTTGTATCATGCCTCCTTTAAGCCATTAGTGAGAAGCTCATGGGGAGAGGATACAGGAGGGGGGTTTTGGGAAGGTTTTAGGTTTATGAGGAAATTGAAACATCTTAAGCTAAAATTTTGAAATAAGGAGGTGTTTGGTGATCTTAGACTTAGAAAATCTAGAATCCTAGGTGAGTTGGAATCTTTGGATAAAAAGGAAGAGGGGACAAATCTCTCAGAGAGTGAGGAGGCTAGAAGGATCTCTCTAAAGAATGAGCTGGAAGAGGTGATTTTTAAGGGAGGTAAAAAACTAAATTCAAATGGGGCGGAGAAGGTGATTGTAATACTGGTTTCTTCCATAGGCTTGCTAATGGAAAGATGAGGAAAAATTTGATTAGGATCAACATCAATAACTTTTTAGAGATTAGAAAACCGTTAAAGGCTCTATTTGTAGATGTATGTGTGCTTTGTTTTCATTGCTCTGAAACTGCTTTGCATCTTTTATTATATTGTGATTTCGCCTGAAGGATTTGGAACAAGTTAATTATTTTGGGGAATGCTGGGTTTGTCCAAATAAAGTGTAGTTTTTGACAATTCATTTTGTTGGTTTTGGCAGGAAAAAAGGGTATGGGGTTACATATTTGTGCCTTATTTGCTGTCCATTCGAGTTATGAAACGTGTGCATTTTTACAGGGAAAAAGTTATCTCTTTTATTGGTTTGGGAGAAGATTCAACCTTTGGCTTCTCTTTGGTGTATGGATATTGGGAACTTCAGGGGAATGCATTTTTCGGATCTTCCGCGTTATTGGCTTGTTGAAATGATAGGGCCTGCTGATTTTTTGGGTTGTTTCTAATGTTCTTTTTGTTTTTTGTTTTTTTATTTTCCTGGGGTAACACAGAATTTTAAAATGAGATGATTTACTCTCTCCTTCTTGTACATTCCTATTCTATCAATGAAAGTATGGTCTTAAATTTTCGTCGAAATTTCCGATTCCATCACCCTCAAAATCGAAATGGCAGTCGATTTCCATATTGCATAATTTCCGCCTAAATTTCAGTGAATCATCCGAAATTTATTGAAATCTCGAAATTTTAGCGAAACTTGTCGAAATTTTAACTATACGATGAAATTTTGTCAGAATTCAAATGAGAAATTTAGTAGTGAAGTGAAATTTCTATCTTAATTTATTTATTTATTTTATTGAAACAAAAGATTATTACAAGTGCTTTTGAAATTATATGAAAAAATAAACTTATAGAACATTTTATTTAACCATTCATGTCTAAATTATCATTATTTGTATAATAAATAATATTTAAATGATTTATGAATTTCATCTATATTAACTGAATATGTTTAATGTACATTATCTTTGAAATATGTTTGATACACATACTATTTTACAACTTTTCCACCTCATACAAAACATAGATGTATTTAATTTGTAATATATTAGTCCTAAAACTTATATTATAATGCTTGTTAACCATTTCTAAAGCTCCACAAAGAATTCCATGCTTTACTACTAATTTTCATTATTTTTTAAAATCGAAATTGAAATCGAAATTTCCGTAGTTTCGGAGCTTCGAAATTTGAGTTGAAATTGAAATTTAAGACCTTGAATTTATGAAACTCATTTGTTAGCAAAAAAAAAAGGGGATTAGGGAGCTGGAGGTGGGGAGGGGGACGCTTATTAACAATCCCAATAGGGTTGCTTTGGAGATATTTGATTTCTTTAAAAATCTCGATTTCGAAGAGGAAGCTTAGAGACCGATGGTTGAGGGGTTAGAGTGGAATCCCATTTCTAACTACTAGCCATGGGCACGCACAATATGCGTATGGCTCTCTATTTTTTAAAACTTTTAAAAGAATTTTAAAGAAAATGACAAATAATTCAATAGTATAAGGTCATTTTGGGATAGTGTAGATAGTTATAGGGGTATTTTGTGATAATTATGAGTTGTTGTAAGGATAAATTTGACATAATTATAAGGGTATTTTGGGATAGTTGTGGGTAGTTAAAGGAGTATTTTGGAATAAACATTGATAGGGATAAATTTGACAGTTTTGAAGAAGTCACCAAAGGGAGAATCCCCTTCATAGTATTAGAGATGAGGAGCTTTGGTTAGAGATACCTTTTGATGAGGAGAGGTGAGGGGGGTTGTTTTTGGGATGGACAAGGATAAGGCTCTGGGTCCGGATGGTTTTAATTTCGCTTTCTTTTAGGACTGCTGGGACATTATTAAGGATGACTTGTTTAAAGTTTTTGCTGAATTTTATGGGAACAGGAGGCTGAGCAAGAACATTAATTCCACTATTATTACAATCATGCCTAAGAAATCTAGATCCATTAAGGTAGAGGACTTTAGACCTATTATTCTAGTTTCCTGCCTAAGAAATTTAGATCCATTAAGGCAGAGCACTTCAGATCTATTAGTTGTCTCTAATGTCTATGGGAGAATTCTTGGGTTTGCCCACAGTTGCTGGAGGAATTGTTGTCTATTTCTTTTGAGGGGTTTGGTAGAAGGAAGGTGAGGGTTGCACTTTGGAAATGCGGTATTTTTGCAGTGTTGTGGGGATTATGGTTGGAGTGTAATGCATGGATTTTTTCAGGGAGAAAATTGAATTGGCAGCTGGTTTGAGAGAAGGTTTGCTACCTGGCTTCTTTATGGTGTGTTGGTTTTGGTTGTTTTAAGGGAGAGTTTTTCGGAGGTCAGCGAGAATGGAGGAATCTTCTGCTTTGAATAGTTTTTGTTTTATTAGTTTATTTTTTCTGGATTTTTCCAGAATTTCTATGGAAGAAATCCTTTTCTTCTTTTTGTAAATTCTCCTCTTATCAATGAGAACTCTTCTTATGTTGTCAATAAGGAAAAAAAGGAAAAAGAAAAAGAAAAAAACATCATCACCAAAGTTCTAGCTAGGGGTGTAATCAGTTCAGTTCGGTTTGGTTTGGTTTGGTTTTGACCTAGACTGAAAACCAAATCAAAAACTCAGTTTTCTAAAGTAATAAACTGTAATCGAATTGTAACTGACAGTTTTAGCACCGTAAGAATTAGTGCGGTTCATCAGTTCAGTTTGGTTCTTAGACTGACAGAACCAGAACCCTAATATTTAAAATTTCTAACTAAAGAAAAGTATTTTAATATTAATTACTGCCCTGTGTGCATGTCCGGGTCTGCTTTGAATGAATTGCAGGCCACACAGAAGGATGTAGTGCATGTAGAGTAGGAGGGGGCAAACTGAATGGGAATAAAGCTAGAACCTTTCATGTGATTCCTTTGTGGGTCTAGGATGGGGACTGAGGAGCAATTGCAACCAGTCAGAGGCAGTAATTATTGTGTGCTTCCTTAGCTTCTTGTCCAGATGTCCCACATTGAAAATTTGTATGGGTGGGGAAGCTTTCCACCTCTATAAAACCTTACCCACTCCCTTATGAACTCCCTGTGTAGTGAGGACTAAAATTTAATGAGAACACAAAATGAAAACTTGAAATTATGATTTAATATTAAGGTACAATTGTAACTAAATTATGAGGACAAAATATACTAATGTATTAGTGTATAACCAGATTTTGACATGTAATATATATCATAGCTCATGTATTTATTTATAATTTATTAATTCGGTTTTTCAGTTTTGTTATGGGTTAGAAACCAAAAGGCAAAAATTTTAATTTGTAAGAACTGAAACCAAAAATCAAGAAACTGAACCGAAGCTTATTTTGGTCCGGTTTCGGTTCCGTTTTTAGCTTAATTTGAGTGCAGTACTGGACAAGTCTATTTCAACGGCTTAGAGTGCCTTTTTTGGGGGAGGGGGGATGACAAATTGTGGATGCTATTTTGGTGGCTAATGAAGTGGTGGAGGATCTTCATGGGGGGAAGAAGAGGGTTCCATTTTTAAATTGGATTTTGAGAAGGTCTATGATAGAATTAGTTGGAGTTTTATGGATAAAATTTTTGTGAGAAAGGGTTTAAGTGAGCATTAGCGCAGGTGGTTAGAGGGTTGTTTGTCTGATGTGTGCTTCTTGATAGTAGTGAATGGGGAACCTATGTCCTAGTTTAGGGCTTCGAGAGGCATTAGACATGGTGATCCACTTTCCCCTTTTCTGTTTGTCTTAGTAGCTGGCATGTTGAGTAGAATGGTGGATAGGGGGATGGTGAGAGGATTGGAAGTGGGGAGAGAGAGAGTGGTGGTCTCTCATCTTCCGTTTGTATGTGATACCATTTTATTTTTAGAAGATCACAACCCTCCTTTTAGCTGTGTTCTGGGTATCCTCAAAAGTCTTTGAGAGAATTTTGAGGATTAATGTTATTGTTGTTTTAGTTAGGGAGCGGTCTTTTATCGTGGGGTGTGGTTTATTAGAGTGGCCTTCAACTTTTCTAGGGGTTTGTTGGGGGGCAATCCTAGATGTGTGGAATTCTGGAATCTGGTAATGGAGAGAACGGCTAAGAGGCTTGACATTTGGAAGGGGGCTCGTTTTTCTTTATGAGGTAGAATCACCCTCATCTAAAGCTTCCTTATCTAATATCCTGTTATATCATTTGTCTATTTTTCGAATTCCAGTGAGGATTGCTACAAAGATTGAGAAAATCACGAGGGATTTCTTTGTGGTGCAGAGTCAGGTGTTTTAGAGGTCATTTTGTAAGGTGGGATGAGGTTTGTAGGTCTAAATAGGAGGGAGGGCTAGGAAGATTGAGAAAATCATGAGGGATTTCTTTGTGGTCCGGAGTCGGGGTCTTAGGGATCATTTAGTAAGGTGGGATGAGGTTTGTAGGTCTGAATTGGAGGGAGGGCTGGGTCTTGGAAATTTGGTGTCTAGAAACATTGTCCTTTTAGCTAAGTGGTTGTAGTAGTGTCTTCCCCCCTAGAAGATCACTCCCTTTGGCATAGTGTGATTAGAAGCAAGTATGGGGTGGGTGAGAATGGGTGGAGTATCAATGTTCGTTTACGATGGTCATTGAAGAGCCCATGGAGATCTATTTCCCAAATTTATCCCTTCTTTACACCTTGCATTAAATTTGTGGTGGAGATGGGTCCTCGGATTCGGTTTTGGAAAGATCCGTGGTTGGGGACTAGTCTTTTCTTAGTCTCTTTTGTTTGAGCTTAGGGCAAGATAGTATGATTTCTTTCTTTGTGGTGGACTCGGGTAGCCCTCTGGTTTCATAGAACTTTCATTTCAAAAGATCTCTAAACTATAGAGAATTGTTGGAACTTTCATCCTTTTTGTCGTTATTGAGCTACTGTCATCTTTCATCATCTAGGGATACTTGGTCTTGGGTTTTGGATCATTCGGGGTGTATTCTTCTAAATCTTTTCTTGACTGTTCCAATTCTTGTTTTCCCCTATATTCATCTATTTGGAAGGCAAAAGCTCACCATATGGCTGATTGTGCTTAATAAAATCAACACTAATAACTTGTTGCAGATCAGGAGACCTTTGAAGGCCTTATTTGCGTGCTATGCTATTTGAATTCTGAAATGGAACCTCATCTATTTTTACGCGCTGACTATGCTTGGAGGATCTAGAATAATTTATTCAGTGTGAAGGGAGAAATCTCTTGGGTCTGCTGGCGTCAGTGGAGGAATTGTTGTCTATTTCTTAGAGGGGTTTGGTAGAAGGAAGGAGAGGGTTGAATAGGCAGCTGGTTTGGTAGAAGGTTCATTATCTAACGTCCTTATGGTGTATTGGGTTCGGTTGCTATTAGGGAGTTAGTTTTTCAGAGGTTCAGTGAGAATAGAGGAATCTCCTGCTTTGAATATTATGTTTTTCCAGTTTTTGTTTCATTAGTTTTTTTTTATTTCCAGAATTTTGATGGGAGAAGTTTTTTTTCTCCTTTTCATAAATTCTACTGTTATCAATGAAATCTCTTCTTTTGTTAAAAAAAAATTATAATCTTATGTCTTTTCATTGTCCAATTTCTTTTGCTGAAGACATACGTGGGCATTAATGATTCTTGCAGTAATGTCTGTTATTTTAGCCTATGCATTAGATTTGCTGCATTTTTAGTACATAAAAAAAATTTCTTATGCTTCAGAATGATACAACATTTTTACCATTTCTAGATAGTGAACATGTAGTATCATTTAAAGCAGGGTATGGAACAGAAATATCTTTGAAAGTGCAATTTTTCTCTCCTAGTTTTCAAAGGGGTGAAGGGATTCTATGATAGCTCTGTTGAGATGATATTATGCATGGCTGTGGTGGCTTAACAAGATCTTAAGAATTTTATTTATAGATTTCTTTAGTTGTTTGCATTACTAGATATTCCGAAGATCAGATGAAATGATCTTGAAGTTGATAATTTTAAAAGTTGATGCATATTATTGTGGACTGTACAAACAGGGGGCTGTTGGATTAGCAATATGGGTTCCCTCTGTAACCAACCAGGTCAAGGAGACTGAAACATCTGAGACAAAGAGCTTGAGAAGAGGATATTCTTTTCTCTCACCTGTTGAAGGTATAAATGACTGTAGTTGGAGAAAAGTTGATGGTCAAGATGATTTAGAACTCAGAGATTTAGAAAATGCTGCTGACCATGAAGTGATTAATGGAGATACACTTCTAGAAGATCTAAAGGTTTAATTTTCCTCGTTGATTCTGCATTTTTCTATTTGTTTTCTTATTTGAAGCATGTTGTTTTCATTGTTACCCTAGAGCATGGTCTTAAATTTCCACGAAATTGTCGAAATTGCCATTGAAATTTCTGGTTTCCACCACCCTGATCGAAATGGTAGTCGATTTCTGTCTTGCATAATTTCCATCGAAATCTCAACGAATCATCCTGAAATTTATCAAAATCTCGAAATTTCAACAAAACTTGTCGAAATTTTAACTATACCATGAAATTTCCTTGGAAATCAAAGAAGAGATTTAGGAGTGAAGTGAAATTTCTCTCTTAATTTATTTAATTTATTTTTATTGAAACAAAATATTATTACAAATGCTTTTGAAATTATATGAAAAAATAAACTTACAACAGCATTTTATTTAACCATTTATGTCTAAATTATCATTATTTGTATAATAATAATAATATTTAAATGATTTATGAATTTCATTTGTATTAGCTGAATATGTTTACTGTACATTATCTTACAAATATGTTTGATACACATACTATATTACAACTTTTCCACCTCATACACAACATAGATGAGTTTAACTTGTAATATATTATTATGTTTGTTAACCATTTCTAAAGTTTGACAAAGAATTCCATGCTTTACTACTGTTTTCAGTTATTTTTTCAAATCGAAATCGGAATTGACATCAAAATCGAAATTTCCGTCGAAATTTCTGTACTTTTGGAGCTTCGAAATTTTAGTCAAAATCAAAATTTAAGACCTTGCCCTAGAGCATATGCTCAGTTATTTAATGCCTTCGTCTGTGATTTATTTTTCACAGTAATTCTGCCATTTTTTGTTGTCAGGTTTCTCAGGCCATGTTGAAGAACTATGTAAAGGTTTCGCAGGCCATAACCTTGAAAGATGCAATAAAATATATGCATGACAGCCAACAGAATTGTGCACTTGTGGTTGATGCTGATGATTTTCTGGAGGGAATTCTGACCAATGGTGACATTAAACGATGTCTGTCCAGGAAGTCTACTAATGCTACTAGGGGTGATTTAACTCTTCCAGATGTATGTAAAGTCATAACTCTCTATATACGAGTTGGATTTGATTTTCCACTGAAATGTTAATATGCTCCTAGTGCACTGCTCCCGTATTTAACTTTTAATAGTTACAGAAAATATCTCTATTTATTTGAGACTTTTGGTTGGTTGCCCCTCTTGGTCAATGTGTCTTTTTACTGATGGATGATTTCTATGCTCTCCACAAAGAAATGATTAAAAAAAAAAGGGCATCCTGGTGCACAAAACTCCTGCATATGCAGGGTCCGGGAAGGGGCGGACCACGAAGGGTCTATAGTATGCAACCTTGCTTTGCATTTTTTTTGTAAGAGGCTGTTTCCATGCCTAAAACCCATGACCTCCAGGTCACACAGCGACAACTTTACCATTGCGTCTAGGCTCCCCTTCACCCACAGAGAAATAAAATATATTCCATTCCAACTTGACCAAAGAACTTATGCTGTTAGCTGGTAGGCTGACAGTGTATATTAAGAATTTAATACACCCACGCACATGCAGCTTGATTGCACATAGAGACATGCACAATATCATAGTTAGAATCTTACAATTTCCGATTTGATTCATACAATTTGTATTAATTCTACACCAAGTTGATTCAAATCTTACTAGCGAATCTAAAAACAATTTAATTGTTGCCAAATATATCAAATCACCTCATGAATCTAATGAATCGATCTGAATCTATCGACTCACGCAATGGTCCCATCATATTGTGACAGACCCAACTAGTTTAATAAACAACATTTCTTTTTTCTTTTTATTCCCTTTATTTTTACACGATTGCCTTCCATTCCTGGTCTACATCAGTTTTGTGCTAAAAAAGAGGGGAAAATAGAGCTTTAGGTCTTATGGTGCCTTCACAAAACCATGCTTCACTGTTGGAGTATAATGTTCTGCCATAAAGAAGGGGCGGAACACTCGTTGGCTAAGGTGGTACTCATGTTTTGTTGTGTTGTTAAGATTCAAAAGTTGGTTAAGTAATAGTTTGTTCAATTATTAACATTTTTTAGGATAAATATTTTTTTTCTCTTTAATCTGAAAAAGAAAATGCATAAAATATCATTTTTTTGAATTGTTTATAAACACCAAAAGTTCAATTTTTTATTTTTATTTTTATTTTTTTCTTGATTCCTTTCCTTAAGCAGCATGAAGTTCGTTTTTTTTAATTAATATTTCTTGACTCATTCTATTACTTTTCATTTGTTTAGGGAGAGCATACACATGAAATATGTTTTTTTTTAATTGTCAAAATTTAAATATTTTACTATTTTGCTTGTTCATATATCAATATATGCATGTCATTTAGAATTGCTTTTGGAAATTTGTATAGAGTCTTATGATTCTATTATCTTTTCTCAATTCTCTAAATTCCAATTTTGATTCATGATTTGAATTTCAATTTGACAACTATGCACAAAATGATGAATAAGTCACATTGTAGGGAATAACATAATTTTAAACAAATTGATGATAAAGGTGTGCAACAAGAATATAACAAGACACTGTGGAAACCATGGGTTAATGTCATTTTGGATTTGATACTTGACCTAAAAGCTTAAATCTGTCAGGTGTGGGCCAAAAATGTGTCTCAAGCCCTGACAATATGTAAACCTGATTGTTCTGCAGGTGAACACATTTCCTGTTTCGTCCGTCTGCACTCGAGGGATAAGCTATCGTGGACGAGAGCGTGGACTTTTAACTTGTTATCCTGACACCGATTTGGCAATTGCCAAGGAGCTAATGGAGGCCAAAGGGATTAAACAACTGCCTGTGGTTAAGCGAGGTTCTCCCCAGAAGGAAAGGAAGCGCAAGCTTGTTGCTATTCTTCCTTATGATTCAATCTGGAACTGTCTCAGGTTTTTATTTGTCTATGGTATCCTTGTTGCAGTTCCTGTTGCTTGGTTCCTAGACCCAATGTCATGAAAGTTTGGATCCTACC
The DNA here is from genome assembly GCF_029873635.1 of Malania oleifera. Lineage (NCBI taxonomy): Eukaryota > Viridiplantae > Streptophyta > Magnoliopsida > Santalales > Ximeniaceae > Malania > Malania oleifera. Next base: position 156,366,530 of record NC_080417.1, read on the forward strand.
TTTAATTGTTAGCCAATTTTTCTTATCATAAGATTGAATTGTAGGAACTTCAGATTCTACAATTTAGAAAACAGCATTAAATGTAAAAAATTGATCATCAATCTAGCATTTTATGCATCTTAAGCAATTGCGGATAATAAGCCAATCCCAAAATGGGACTAGAAATAAAGGTTAGGAAAATAAATTACTCTATATTGAATTATTTAATTGTGTTATACTATTATGGATCAAAAACCATGTCAAATGGTGATCATTTAAGTGGGGGTTTATGGCTTTATTGCTTTTTGTGTTGCTGTATAATCCGTATTATATCAGCGACGACAGAGTTACTTTTCATAATGCACAATACTTAAAGAGAGAAAAGAAAATAAAAATTAAGTGAATCAGCTGAAGCAAGATTAAAATTTAAAAGAATGGGCAAGAGAAAGAAGGATAAGGATTAGAAGATGAAATTGCAAAATTAAGACTCAAGGATAAATTCATAAAATAGAGACAAATTAAAACTGGGTTAGACTAAAGTGGGTTTGTATATTCTTTCTGACTTTCTGTTGTGTATTCAAAGCTGAAGCTTTAATTCAAAATTTATTTTTTTCCTTCTTATTTTAGGTGTATGCTTGGAATTTTGTTTCTTTGTTTATTTATTTTGGTTCAATTATGTGCTGTTTGGCTCAATGGAAGTTATTAAAGCAAGACTAACTGGATTTTTTAAAGTTCATTTAAATTAGACTCAAAGTTCTATAACATGTGTAGGATATGAAATGGCAAAGGAAATGTCATTAAAAGATATAAGAGTATATGTAGACAAGGATAGGAATCGTTTTAACCAGAGACGAGCCAAAAAAAATGAAACACAAAATCAAGACAATGGTTCAAAAGGAATATATTATTTTAGTAGGTGTATGACGATATTTATGCTCCCCTGTATTTATTTTTAATTTTTTACTATTAATACTAGAAAGACTAACCTGGAGGGCAGTTCATAACTTTCAGGTCTAGCTGACTGCTATTTCTCTTCTTCTCTCCTCCTCTTCTTTTCGTTCTCTGACAGTAGATGCAGCGTTTTCCTCATTAAATGTTTTGTTTATTCATATTCCGTAGATCGTTTACATAGGGAGATGGTAGAGCTATCCTCTTTGCTAGTCTTGTTGAATAACTGTTGTTTTTCTCTAGAGGATAGTCGGTCTTGGTCTTTGGATCCTTCAAGGGTTTACTCTTGCAAATCTTTTTATGATTTTCTGAATAGGTCTAATGTACCTTTTCCTCTCTATAGATCCATTTAGAAGGCCAAAGTCATCTTTAAAATCAAGGCTTTTATCTGGTTGGTTGCAACAATAACAACAACAACAACAACAACAACAAAACCAAGCCTTAGTCCCACTAAGTGGGGTTGTCTATATGAATCATTTTCTGCCAATTTATGCGATCATGAGCCATTTCTTTTAACAGATTCGAGGATATTAAATCTTACTCACTATCTCTTCTCAAGTTATTTTAGGTCTACACATACCCCTTCTACTACCCTCCACAGTACTAAGTCACTCTTCCTCGTAGGTGCACTTTGTGGCCTACGTTGCAAGTGTCCATACCATCTGAGTCGTCCCTATCTTCTATAGGAGCTACACCTAACCTACCACGAATATGTTCATTCCTTAATTTATCTTTCAATGTTATACCTCTCATCCATCTGAGCATTCTCATCTCAACAACTTTTACGTTTTGGATATTATATTTCTTCGTCGCCCAACATTCCGATTCATATAGCATAGTTGGTCTTATAGCTGTCCTATAAAACTTCCCTTTCAATTTTAAGGGTATTGTATGATCACTAGCACACTTGAAGCACTTCTCCATTTTGCCCAACTTGCTTTAACTCTATGCATTACATCATCTTCAATTTCTCTTTCAGCTTGCATAATATATCCAAGGTATCGAAATCTAAAAGTGCTATTTATTTTTTCATTATCAAGTTTAACTTTGTCTCCAATATTCCTCCTATACAACAACAACAACAAAACCAAGCCTTAGTCCCACTAAGTGGGGTCGGCTATATGAATCATTTTCTGCCAATTTATGCGATCTTGGACCATTTCTTTTGATAGATTCAAGGATATTAAATCCTTACTATCTCCTCCCAAGTTATTTTAGGTCTACTCCTACCCCTTCTACTGCCCCCCATAGTAACTAAGTCACTCTTCCTCACAGGTGCACTATGTGGTCTACGTTGCAAGTGTTCATACCATCTGAGTCGTCCCTCCTTTATCTTATCTTCTATAGGAGTTACACCTAACTTACCACGAATATGTTCATTCCTTAATTTATCTTTCAATGTTATACCACTCATCCATCTAAGCATTCTCATCTCGGTAACTTTTACTTTTTGAATATTATGTTTCTTCGTCGCCCAACATTCCGATCCATATAGCATAGCTGGTCTTATAGCTGTCCTATAAAACTTCCCTTTGAATTTTAAGGGTATTCTACGATTACATAGCACACTTGAAGCACTTCTCCATTTTACCCAACCTGCTTTAACTCTATGCATTACATCATCTTCAATTTCTCCTTCAACTTGCATAATAGATCCAAGGTATCGAAATCTACAAGTGTTATTTATTTCTTCATCATCAAGTTTAACTTTGTCTCCAATATTCCTTCTATCATTACTAAAATTACATTTCATATATTCTGTCTTATTTCTACTTATCCTAAAGCTTCTAGATTCCAAAGTTTCTCTCCATAATTCTAACTCAACCTCTACTCCGTCCCTAGTTTCGTCAATTAATACAATATCATCTGCAAATAACATACACCATGGAACCTCCTTTTGAATACTCTTAGTCAATTGGTCCATCACTAAAGCAAAAAGATAAGGACTCAAAGCAGATCCTTGATGTATACCTATGGTGACTGGAAATTCTCTAGTTTCTCCATCTATAGTCCTTACACTTGTCATTACTCCATCGTAAATATCCTTAATGACATTGGTATACCTTCTACATACACCCTTTTTTTCTAAAATCCACCATAAAACTTTCCTAGGTATCCAATCATATGCTTTCTCAAGGTCAATAAATATCATATGCAACCCTCTTCTTTTCTCTAAACTTTTCCATTAATCTTCTTAAAAGATAAATAGCTTCTATGGTAGATCTCCAGGCAAAAAACCAAATTGATTTTCTGAGATCTTCGTTTCTAACCTTAATCTTTATTCAACTACCCTTTCCCATAGTTTCATCGTATGACTCATAAGTTTAACTCCACCATAGTTATTACAATTTTGAATATCTCCTTTATTTTGATTTATAGGCATTAAAGTGCTTTTCCTCCATTCATCTGACATTTTCTTAGTTTTTACAATTGTATTAAATAAATTAGTTAACCAAATAATTCCGTTATCACCTAAGCATTTCCGAACTTCAATTAGGATGTTATCTGGTCCCATCGCTTTCCTATTTTTCATCTTTTTTAGTGCAAACTTAACTTCGTTAACTCTAATTTTGCGAATAAATCTTATATTTTTAGTCTTTTCCTCACAATTCTAAGTTTAAGCCTTCTATTTGGTTTTCATTAAACAACTTACTCAAATAACTTCGCCATCTTTCTTTAATGTCTTCGTCCTTAACCAAGACAATATCATCCTCACTTTTTATACATTTTACATTTCCTTAGTCCTTGCTCTTCCTTCCTCTAGCTTTAGCAAGTTTAAATATATCTCTTTCCCCTTCTTTTGTACTCAATCTATCATACAAACTATTAAATGATCTATATTTAGCTTCACTAATGGCTTTTTTTGCATCTTTTCTTGCCTCCTTATATTTTTCAAAGTTATCTCTGTTTCTACATTTTTGCCACGTCTTATACCAAATTTTTTTTGTTTTTATGATTTTTTTGTACATCTTTATCCCACCACCAACTCTTTTTGCTATTCAAGAATCTTTCCCTTGATTCACCTAAAATCTCTTTTGCTATCTTTTTAATAGAGTTAGCTAATCTATTCCAAAGAGTATTTATATCTATCCCATCTTCTATGGTCCAATCATCATCTTTGATCATTTTATGTTTAAATTTTATTATATTTTCTTGTTTTAGGTTCCACCATCTTGTTCTTTTACATAGGTTTATTTTATCCTTTTTCTTCCATTTTTTAATACATATATCTAACACTAAGACTCTATGTTGTATGGTTAGGCTTTCACCTGGAATAACTTTACAATCCTTGCCTGATAAACAATCTACCCTCCTAGTTAAAAAAAATCTATTTGACTTTTATTTTGTCCACTTTTAAAGGTTATTAAGTGTTCTTCTCTCTTCTTAAAGCAAGTATTCATTATACTAAAATCATATGACATAGCGAAGTCTAAGATCATCTCCCCAGACTCGTTTTTGTCTCCATATCCATATCCTTTATGTATCCTCTCATAATTTTTATTATCTCTTCCAATGTGTCCGTTCAGATCTCGTCCTATAAATATTTTCTCAATCCCTGGTATGCCTTGTATAATACTATCCATATCTTCCCAAAATTGTCTCTTAAGATTTTCTATTAAGCCGACTTGAGGAGCATAAGCACTAATGGTATTTAGTATCTCATCTTAATACCATCTTGATTTTTATAATTCTATCCCCTACTCTAGTTGCATCCACAACGCTATTTTTAAATTTTTGTCTATGATAATGTCTACTCCATTCTTATGTTTTTCTTTTCCAGTGTACCAAAGTTTAAACCCTGATTTATCAATTTCTTGAAGGCAAATTATATTAATTCTTCTTCAGATCATTGTATCCACAATTTCCATGCTTTTACCCGTAAGTGTGCCTATATTCCAAGTTGCTAATCTAATCTTAGTTTCCTGAACTAATGTCTTTAGGCAAATGTTGGGTGAGTTCAGAGGCACTGGAGGACTTTTTGGCAGTTTCTTTCGTTGGTTCTGGCAGGAAAAAGGAAAGGGCAGCACTCTGGAAATGTGCTTTCTTTGCACTCTTTTGGGAGTTGTGGATGGAGCATAATGCGTGTATTTTGTTTAAGGGAAGAAGTTGTCCCATTTTCTGGTTTGGGAAAAGATACATTGTTTGGCTTCTCTTTAGTGCGTGGGGCAGCGGAATTTTAAGGGGGTGTGCTTTTTCTGGTATTCAGTGTGATTGGCATTATTTATTGGAGTGTGTGTTCATGGATTGGTTTTTATTAATTGGAGTCTTAGTTCATGGGTTGGTTTTTTTGCTCTCTTGTTTTTAGTTTTTTAGGTTGTTTCTTTGTGTTTTTTATCTGTATTTTCCTTACTATGTTAAGGAGATGTATTATTCTCCTGGCTATATATTCTTATTCTATAAATGAAATTCTTCTTTTACTATAAAAAAAAATTGTATGATGGTCTTAGGGCAACAAGATCCTTCAAATCTGATTGACCTGAATTAGGTTTCTCTCTCTTTAAATAAGATGTGTTCTTAGAGTCAAATCAGCCCTCTTAATCATCTCAGATGGCTCTGTACATCCAGTATTGAATGCCTTTTGCATTCATGGGATGCTGCTGCTGTGCAGAATCCCATCTGTTGCTGGTCCCCTTGTGGTAGTTTACTACCGTGTTGCTGGATTGCTGGTGGTCTGCTGCTGCAGCGTTCCTTCGGTAATCAAGAATTTTTGGCTGTTTTTTTGGCCGCTATTGGTGCTGTCCCTGCCTGAATTTACCTTCAGGCATGTCAGGCGTCTGTATTTTCCATGGTTTCTTCCTGCTGCCCGTACTCGGGTTGCTATAATTTCTGGAATATGCTGCTGCCTTCTCATAGCTGCTGTCTGGCCATGATTGAGGGTGATTACTAAGCCTGTGCTTCAGAAGTGTTGATTTCTTGGGTTATGTAATGTGCCCTGTTGTCATTTTTTTTGTTCCTTTTATTTCCTCTAATGTGTGGTTCCTGCTGGTCCTGCTATGCAGTCCTTGCTGCTACTGATTTGTGACGGATTGTGGTGTATTTGGGTTGTCCTGATAGCCTGTGTGGAGAAAGCCCCCGCTGATACTGTTCTGTTAATGTGCAAATCACAGCCTCAAACTAGCTAGCTTATCAATTTACTTGTGCTGTTAAGTGGCACGAGTGTATATTAACACAAAAGGGAAGTCTCCGTGGCATTCTCCGCCATGTCCAGACTTGAAGGATTATGAGGATTGGATGAAAGAGAATGACATGCTGCTTGTGTGGTTGTGGAATAGCATGGATCCATGAACTGTTGTGGACGTGATGTTTCATAGAACTGCCAAATACATGTGGGATGATCTTCATAAAGCTCTCACAACATAAAACTCAAACTTGTGTTTTTACGTGTATGAGAAAATTTTCAATTTAGAATGTAGATCTATTAGTTACCTTGTTTATTTATAATATATATCATATTCATCATAATGATCATCATCCCCTTACTAATGCTCATTAACATTTAATAGTAACACTAAGTAACTGGTAAGTGGTGACACTGCAGCTCAAGGTGGAGCATAGATAGATATCATATGCTCCTAGGTTAGTACTAATGAATTTAACCCAGGCACCCCCAAAGGTTTAGTGAACAAATCAGATGGTACTCTAAGCATTTGCAATAAGCTTCTACACAAGTTTCTATCTAACAAAATGATGACCGGCATATGGGGTTCGGCCATGAAGATCCCAACACTGCTTTATTGATGACCTCATGACCCTCTCTTTACACAGTAAGTATGTGGGCGGAGTACCTCTACCCCATCCACCCTTCCTCTACGACAACCTAAACCACCCCAAGTACCAATGTTGCTACTTGGCTCATTGCTGGAATTACCATATGTGACAAATATAGGCTTCTTGGAACCAGAAGTTGGGACACTTGAAGTATGGGCCAAGGAATGAGGCTAGTGGAGGCACAAGATACATAAGTAATCATTAGCAAAAGAAGATAACTCAGCATTTCCAAGATTTGATATTAGACTGGTTCAAATTCGAGTTTTGAAGCTGCTAGGACTTGAAGAACTGTCCTATGCTCACTTTGCTTTCATATCTCATGATATTAGTTGTAATGGGTTGCACAATGTCTAGTTCTTCATGGACATGCTTCATCTAGTGAAGTACTCATGACACCAATCTCTATAAAAATTTCTATGAAAAATTTTGATGTCAATGTTAATTTCAATTTCTATTTTATAAAATCATGGGAATTAGTAATAAAACATGAATCTTTTGAAACTATTAATAAACATAATAATGTAAGTATTAGAACTAAAATATTATAAACAAAATACATCAAGGAAGACTATGTGGTTTATAAGGTGTAATAATTGTAGGATAATAATCATATAAAGCATATTTAATATAAATTAAATTCATAAATCACTTGGATATTATTTATTGTACAGATATAGATAATTTAGACATAATTGATTAAATAGAATGTTGTAGCTAATATCTAAGTTTAATTTTTCATAAAATTTCAAAAAATGAAATATCTTTACTATAATGCTCTTTAATTTCACTAAAGAAAAAGGAAGATAAATTGAAAGAGAGATTTCAATTTGGGTTTTAAATCTCCAAATTGAATTTCAATGAAATTTCATTCTTTAGTTAAAATTTTGACAAATTTTGTTGAAATTTTGAGATTCTATAACTTTTGGATCATTTATGGAAATTTTGATAGAAATTATTTAAAATAGAAATTGACCACCATTTCAATTTCAAAAGTGGTTAAAGTGGAAATTTCAACAATTTCATGGAAATTTAAGACCATGCGTGACACATTTATCTTCTTTTTGCACCAAAAGAACTCAAATGAGAAGTCATACATAGAAGTCATATTGCTAGAATACAGAAGTATTTTTTTTTTTATAATAAAAGAGTATATATTAAGATAGAGGATGTACAATCAGAGCAAGGATACTAAATCCTCAAAAGAAGAAAGAAAAACAAGAGCAGAGAACAAAAATAAAAAATAAAAAAAATAAAAAACTAATAATAATAAACTGAACATATCCAATAAAGTTCGTCTTTAATCCTTTCCCATCATAGTTCAGCGGACACTTCAAATTTGTTGATTTCCTCCAACCCTTCTATGCCTTAGACTTACCACCATCAAGCCTAACTTCCTCTATGATCAGACAATGTGAGGCCCAAGCTATCCAACAAATTCTGATTTTAAATGTCTTTCTCAGTATATTCTTGAACTTGATTGGACAAATTCTCTTTTACTTTCGGTTCTTTAGAAACATTGCCCTCAAAAATATTAATTCCATCTAAACCTTCTAGAGGAGGAGGCAACGCATAAGATAAATCCTGAAACAATTAGAAGAAGAGTCACAAAAAATTCCTTGCTGCTCCTGAATTTGATCCAAAAGTAACCCTTGTTACATTTAAAATCACTACTACCTACTCTATCATCCTCCGAAACATCCCCACATCTCATACTATCCTTCGTTGTATTAATCCTTTCAACAATTGGCTCCTCCACTATACACTTAAAACACTTCTAGAATCTCTTTTAAGATTTTTTTTTGGGTCACTCAATGAATCCTGATTGTCTTTAAAATACTTCCTCCTTTCAAAACCCAATTGCACTTCCTTACGGCAAGCTTAAACCTATTAACTCTTGAGATTATCCGAATTGATTCCCTTATTTAAATTTGCTTCTGAACCGACAATAACATCTTAATTTTCAACTCCATGAGAACTAAAATTCTTAGAAGAAGAGCCCCCTAACTCAATACTGAAACCTTGCCTACCATCATTCTTCTCCAGAATTGGAGACGCACCACTCTCTAGAAAATTAGTAGAATTATTAGCAACCCATTTGTGTCTCATTTGTGGTATCAAGGTGCATACACATTCTTGCAATCTAGGGTGCTGTGAAATTGTTCAACAAGGAAAGGATCAACTCATCTTCCTTTGTTTAGATTTCCTTCTTCTTATGATCATGTGGATCTAACTGAAGTTTATACAACTAATGATCACACACAATCAACAAAATACCAAACTAGAATGGTTGAGAGCACGATTGACAAGGGTTTAGTAAAAGTGCTAGAAGTGGGTAGGGAGGGGGTTTGTGTGTCCTACCTTTAGTTTGTTGATGATACTACATTTTTCATTCGTGATCATAGGAATTTTTTTTTGAACATTTTGATTCTTCTCCTTATCTTTGAGAGTGTTTCTTGACTTAAAATTAATTTGGGGAGGAATTGTATAGTGGCTATCAATGTGGCATGTAGTAGGTCTAGGGAGTTGGCTTTGTTAGTGAGTTATTGTCTTTTGGATTGGACCTTGTCTTATCTAGGTGTCCTGTTGGGTGTTAATCCTAAGTCTATGAGTTTTTGGGATCTAGTGGAGAGAGTTTCTAAGGATGGGTGGAAAGGTGTGTTATTTTCTCAAAGGGCTTGGATTATTCTTATTTAGGCTTGCCTTGGCAGTACCCGTCTTTGTTATTTGTCTGTTTTTAGGATTTTGGTGGGATATCTAGTAGGATTGAGAAGATCATGTGAGATTTCCTTTGGTTTGGGGTTGAGGATAAGCAAGGTCATTTGATTAACTGGGAGATTGTTTCCATGTCTAGGTTGGAGGGTAGTTTGGGCCTTGTTAAGTTGGTGTCTAAAACACTGCTATTTTCGCTAAATAGTTATGGTGGTTTCCCTTAAAAGACTGCTCTCTCTGGCGTAAAGTCATTAAAAGTAAAGTTGGATTGTATGTGAATGGTTGGGAATTTAGGATGCTAATTTAGAATTAGATGTTCTTTGGGAAGCTCGTGGAGTTGAAATTCTAAAATCTACTCCCTCCTTGCTCCTCACACTAATTTTATCTTGGGTAATGGCTCTCAAATTTGTTTTTGGGAAGACATAAGGTGAGTAATGTTACTTTTTCGAATTCTTTTCCCTATCTTTATTGCTTGAGTTTGGGACATAATGAGGCTATTCCCTTCTTTTTAATTTTTAAAGGATGTTTATTTTCATGGGACTTCCATTTCCGCAAAACTCTTAATGATAGGGAGATGGAGGAGTTGTCTTCTTTGTTGATCTTATTGGGGAATGACATCCATTCTTTTTAGGGTAATTAGTCATTTTTGGTCTTTTTAGATTCTCCAGGGGTTTATTCTTGCAAATCCTTTTTTGATTACTTGATTAATGCTAATATTTTCTTTCCACTCCATGAAATTATTTGGAATGCCAAAGCTCCCTTGAAGATCAAAGATTTTATTTGGTTGTTCTTAATAGAGTTAACATCAACAATCTATTGCATAGTAGGAGGCCTCCAAAGGCACTTTGTCCTGATATTTTTTCTCTTTGTCTTTATAGTTCTGAAATAGCATCTCATTTGTTCCTACACTGCTTTTCACTTGGAATTCATGGGATCAGCTTTTTGGTCTTTTGGGAGAAAATTGGGCTTGTTCGGAGCTGGTGGAGGAGTTACTAGTTACTTCATTTTTTATGCCTATATTTATAGGATTTATAGGAAAAAAGTCGAACTTATCTTTGTTATGGAAGAATATTCATTCTTTTGCCTTGCTTGCATGTGCTTCTGGTTGTTTATAGGAGTGAGGTTTTGTGATATCCAACAAGATTGGTTGGCTTTGTTAGTCCTATTGTTGCCTTTTGACTTACTTTTTTTGTTTCATTTTACTTTTTCCCTTTTTCTTTATTTTGTTATGGATAATTCCTTGTTCTCCTTGTATATTCTCCCTATTTGAATAAATTCCTCTTTTTCTATTTTTTTAAAAAAAAGAAACATAAAATATATGAGACTACAACGGTTCATATAAATCTGTTGAGAACTGTCAATGCTAGATTCTGTTCGGGTTCATGTGGCTAGGATTGGGATGGAGGAATGAGAATAAGAGGAGTAGGGTCACGGCTTTATCTTTTGGGGAAGGGAGAAACAAAGAAAACCCTTGTAGTCTAAGAATAGAAAAATGGATTTGGGAGTCTGATTATGCATAAGAAGGTGTTAGGCACCTCATGACATTTGTTCTATGAATAGTTTTTCATCGTTGGTAAGATGTTTATATCCTACAAATGAACATTTGAAGTGGAATTTATGGAAAGGAGAGGATCGAATGTCCCCCTTGTATGTCCTAAGCAAACACTAATGATGGTGTTATTTCAAGATTGAAATGATGGCCAAAGATTCATTGTTGTAATGTTTTGGAGCTTTAAAAGGAAAATTTGAAAAAGGAAAGAAAGATGCCTTGGAAAAACCCTAACTTTGAAATTTTAGAAAGATGGAAATTAAAGCAAAATTATTATTTAAATAAAAAAAAGATTCCCCGACACAAGGCTTCCCAATTTTTGAGGGTCGTCACACTTATGTCCATCCACCCTTGTTTGAAGGTGATGCAACCAGCTGTCTTTATTTAATTTTCTGCTTAAATCAAGGGTTGCTGTTTTTGGGTGCTAGGGCTAGTAATTTTCTGAACTTTGGGATTCATTTTGGTCAAATTAGCTTTGGGGGTTATTTTGTAATTTTCATGGGTATTTTTGTGATTGTAGTTATTTTTGGTGTGGCTTTAGAAGATAAGTGGCTTCTAGGGGCGGTTATGTGCAAAATAGGAGTTGGCTTCTCTTGGAAGCTTTAGGCCTAGAATAAATAGGAGTCCTCAGCCACTTTGCTAGAGGTTTTTGGAATTTTATCTTTGAGAAGATTTTTCTCCAGTGCTCAGCTCCAGACCAGTTTGGGTTGTGAAGATTTGGGGACTAGGGTTTTGAGGATTCAACTTTGCTGTGTCTACCAGTCCGTCCATCACACCTGAAGGCACAAGAGGCTAGCATAAATCTGCTGTTACCATTCTGGAACAGCGCCAAAACAGGTATTGATTGGAGGATTGAGTTGCTGTTGTGCCTAGAAATTGTCTTATTGCTTAATTGAGATTCACAGCAGTCATCTCTTTGTTATTTCATGGATTTATTAGTTACTTGAGTCAAAGAAAGTGTGCTAAAAAAACACCATCCTAAAATCTCAGTCTTTATTTCTGAATTTTCTTATATCCTTACACCTATTTGCATCAAATTGGTTTCAAAGCACGTTCAGTCTTGCAGGTTCATGGCTGCAAGGTTGAGGAAGAAATAGGGACCATTGAGGTAGATACATGACCGTCGAGATGTTTGGAGAACTGCAGGGACAAGTTACACAACTTAGCTTGTTGCACAATCTATGGATCATCAAGGTTCTCGAAATGTTGGTGATAATGAACATGATTTTTTTAGAGCAAGAAATGAAATAAGTGAGCAATCTGAGGCTGAAATTGACAGCTCTGGTGATGATAAGAGTTCTGAAAGTGAAAGGCTTGCACGACAAAATGAAAGGCCTTCCAGATGGAAAGATTGCATTGTACATGCTCGACAAAATTCCAAAATTCCAGATGGAAATATTTCAGAATTTGGTGGTGATATGGAGGTTGAAGATTTCTTGGATTGGTTGACATCATTGAGAATTATTTTGAATGGAAGGAAAGAAGTTTGTGGTAGCAAAGCTCAAGGGACCTACTTCTACTTGGTGGAAACGTTATATAAATGATTGTGAGATAGAGGAAAAATTAAAGTCAGAAGATGAGATAAGAAGAAGGAGAAGCTAAAGGCTCAATTCCTACTCCGGGATATGAGCAAACCCTGTACCAAAGGGTTTAAAACTTGAGGCAGCATGAGAAGTCACTCAAAGAAAGTACTCAAGAGTTTCATAGGCTTTCATTGAGGTGCAATTTTTGCTGAAACTAATGGTCAAAGGATTAGTCGCTATGTGAATGATCTAAAAATGACCATACAAGACCAAGTTTACAACATCCTTATAAGGTGAGTGATGCCTATCAGCTTGCATTAAAAGTTGAGTCACAAGTTACCCACAACACGCCCAAGAAACTTGGGACAGAATGCAGCACTGGTGCATCAACTAGTAAGGTTGATGGCAGCACTAGAAGTGGTCGGACAGCTGTCTCTATGCGTGCTAATCAACCAATCAGCAATAGTAGCGATAAAGCAGCCCAAGTAAACCATGAGAAAGCATCGATTAAATGCTTCAAATGCTTAAAACTTGGCCACATGTCCACCAAGTGTAAAAGGTCTGAGGCCAAGGATCTAGAGGCTGATGGTGAAGAGAATTTTGCAATTCTTGAAGACCTAGAGCAACAAATGGAACCTGAAAAGGATATGGTGAAAGAAGGGATTGAGGCTGATGTCCTTGGTCAGCCTTTAGTCATTCAAAAGTTGTTACTTTCCCCTCCATCCAGCATCATTTGGCTATGTAAGAATATTTCCGAAAACTAAATACACAGATGTTGGAAAGCTTTGCAACTTGGTAATTGATAGTGGGAGCAGTGAGAATCTGGTTTCTCAAGAGATGGTAGACAAGCTGGGATTTAAAACTGAAAGACATTTACAGCCATCCTGGATTCTATGGTTCAACAATAGAAATGAGGTAATCGTCTCTTCAAGTTGCCTTTTTTGAATTCTTAATTGATTTCTTTAAAGAATACATTTATTGTGATGTGCCTCCATGATGCATGTCACATTCTCCTTGGGTGGCCTTGCCAAAACCACAGGGGCACAATCCATTGTGGTATCAAGGATAGTATTCATTTTTTGTGAATGATGGTTAGAGAAAGAAGAAGCTTGTGCTTCAACCAATGAAGGATGATGATGTTAAGAGGCAAGAAATGGTTGTTCCCTTGCTGTTTTATATAAAATGGATTTTGCTTATGAAAGTAAGGAATATGGACTGACTTATATCCTCTTTCAAAAGAAAGGGAAACTGCAGTTGGAGTTTCCAAATGATGTCAAGGAGATTCTTAATGCGTTCAAAATGTGATGCCAGATGAGTTACTTGTTGAACTCCCTACTATGAGGGGATATACAGCATCAAATTGATCTTTTACCAGATGCTACATTACCTAATTTGCCCCACTATTGAATAAGCCAAAGGAGCATGAAGAGCCTCAAAAGCAAGTTAGGGAACTTCCTAGAAACATATTTTTTCAAGAAAGCCTAAGGCCTTGTGTCATACTAGCTTTATTCACTCCTAAGAAGGATGAAACTTGGAGAATGTGTGTGGACAGCAAGGCTATGAACTGCAGTCATAAAGATGAATTTCAAACTAGGAAAATTTCAGACACAGTTACTGGCAAAGGAGAAGATGTTGTAAAAAGGGAAATCGAGGTGCAGGAAATTAAAAGAGAAAGGAGAAAATGATAATCACTTCATATTTTTAGTCAACATAGGTGGTTCAGGGAGTATCAAGTTGGTGGCTCGGTGATGCTTTCCTTCAAAAAGATAGATTTATGTGCTTACCACAAGTTGAAAGGTTGAAAGATTGGTGTTCAAATTTGGTGAAAATTCCTATTAAGTTGAGCTCCTTTTTGGCTTGGATATATCTCCAATTTTAATGTGGTTGATTTGTACCCATTCCATGGTGATATACAAAGTGTTGAGTGCAAGAACTAGGCAAAGTCACTTCTAGTAAGACAAAAAAAATTGTGGCTGTCATGCATGTGCGAGAGGTGAAGACTAGGGCTTGAATTTTTATTTTAGATTCTTGGTAAAATGGGCTGGCTAACTTGATTATAAGAATTTATGGATTAGCGAGGAGGAATCCATGAAGATTGAAGCTGACATGTGTTGGGCAACCAAGAAGGAGGGATGATGTAACTAGCAGTCTTTATTTAATTTTTTTCTCATTAAATCAAGTATTGTTGTTTTTGGGTGCTAGGCTATTTTTGTAGTTTTTGTACTGTTGGGTTTGTTTTGGTTAAATTAGCTTTGGGGGTTCATTTTGTAATATTCAGGGGTATTTTTGTGACTATTAGTTATTTTTGGTGTGGCTTTAGAAGATAAGTGGCTTTTAGAGGGGGTTATGTGCAAAATAGGAGTTGTATTTTCTTGGAAGCGTTATGCCTAGTATAAATAGGAGCTTCGGCCACTTTGCTGGAGGTTTTTGGCATTTTATCTTTGAGAAGATTTTTCTCCAGCTCTCAGCTCCATACCAGCTGGAGTTGTGAAAATTTTGAGGCTAGGGTTTTGAGGATTCGACCTTGTGGTACCTACCAGTCCCTCCATCGCAGCTAAAACTGTAAGAGGCTAGCAGAAATCTGCTGTTACCATTCTGAAATAGTGCGAAAGCAGTTGCTGATTTAAGGATTGAGTTGCTGTTGTGCCTAGAAATTGTCTTATTGCTAAATTGAGATTATTTTCAGCAATCATCTCTTTATTATTTCATGGATTTATTTGTTACTTTGAGTCAAAGAATATGGGCTAAAACAACACTATCCTGAAATCTCAGTCTTCATTTCTGAATTTTCTTATATCCCTACACTTATTTGTAGGCCTTGAGGGAGTTTATATTTTTTGATAACGACGATCTTATTAGCAATTTACATTCAAGCGATGGAATTTTTCCTACACCTATGGAGGAGGTTCCTAAGGAGGATTTAGAAGCTCAGTAACTTTCGGCTATAATGGGCTTCAAATTGACGGATTTCGGGGGAAATTAAGTGTGCATGGATGGTGGCAAAATTCAAAGGTTGAAGGGACAGAGGGAATTAGCAAATTTGAAGAGCTTAGTAAATTGTGATGGGAAGGGGTTGAAAAGGGGTTTCCTTGGTTAACATCATGGTCTTAAAAATCAAAATGGCAGTCAATTTTTGTTTTGCAAAATTTCCATGAATCATTCGAAATTCATTGAATTCTCGAAATTTCGATGAAAATATTTTCCAAAATTAAAATAAAATTTCGTTGAAATTAAAATGTGATATTTTAAACCTAGATATAAATTTCTCACTTAATTATTTTTTTTATGACACTAATGATTCTTGCAAGAAGGATGTGAATGATAGCTTCCATACTCTCGAAATTATATGGAAAATCAAAGTTATATATTAGCTGCAACATTTTGCTTGGTCAATTGTATTAAAATTATTGGTATTTGTATAATAAATAATATTTAACTAAGTTTTTTATTTCTTTTACTTTTATTGTATATGTTTAATATTATCGCTGAGAAAATTTGTCTAGGAGAATTTGGATCAATGACGACTTCAATCACCTTCCAAGAATGAAAGAAAAACAGCTTGGAGGATCCAGGGCGTACTTTGGTGTACCACTCTAATGCCTAAGTCAGGGAATTTGGAAGGATAATGTGATTGCAATAGCAAAGGAGTGAGAATGAGATGAGATGCCTTTCTTTCCTTAGGGGTCCTCTTTATGGGCATTCGAGATACCTTCTTGTTGATTTCCCTACTGATAGATATTTTTTTAGATCACAGGGGTTATGTTTTGGCTATGGATATGTTACTAGGGATTAAAGATTGGTGTGCCAACACCTTGCTTTAATTAATGGACGTTACTTCCTTTCTATTGATCCCTTGACATCTTTTCATTTTTTGGTTCCCACTCTCGAGTCTTGGAGCCACCTTTTTGGCTTGACAGTATATTACATTTGCTATAAGTCCTTTTATTATCATACAATTCAGATTAAGTCATCAGATAAGCATCTTTGGGCCTAATGAGTGGTGCTCATCAGACGGGCCAATACTCTAACGAGCAGTGTCCATTTCTTATTGCCTCATGAGCAGTGCTCATTTTACGTGCCAATTTTTTGTCAAGTAGTGTTTGTCTCTTGTCACCTCATGGACGGTGCTCATCAAATGGGCATTTTTGGGCCTCATGAGCAATGCTCATCAGATGAGCCAATTTTTTTATCGAGCAGTGCCCGTCTCTTGTTGCCTCATAAGCAGTGCTCATCAAATGGGCATTTTTGGGCCTCATGAGCGGTGCTCATCAGATGGGCCATATTGCTCGCTTCTGGATGCCTCATGAGTAGTGTTCATTGAATGGCCATTTTAGGTCCTCATGAGTAGTGCTTATTAGATGGGCCATGTCTTAGTGAGCAAAGCCCACTTTCTAGGTAGATTTCCTTGGCATGATTTGCATCTCACAAAGTTTCGTGGTCCCTACCACCTCTTTTTCTCCTATAAATTGCGTCTCTCCCCTTCTATTATTCTCCACGCTTGGAAGAGAAGTCTTTACCAGGGATATGTTTCCTTACTCCTCCCTTAGCAATTTCATTAGCGCCTCTAGTATGCTTTCTCTTCAATTTTGATCTGCTTCTTTTTGTGGTGATAACCTCCTCCAAGTTGATATATTTTTGGGCTCACGCCATTAGTTCTCCTATGTCGGCTGAGGTTTCTTCCCTATGGAATTCAAGAAGTCACAAGGTTGCAAATATATTGCCAAGGGGAGCACTGTTACTCCGTGGTCCAAGTTTTTGACCTCCAGAGTTGCATTGATAAAATGGCGCATGAACTCTTTCAACGTCTTTTCCTTTCCTTGAACAAGGATCATCAGGCGGGTAAAGACTTCGCCATCTTTTGGCTACTGACAAAATTCCCCAGAAACTGCTACTCCATCTAAACGAAAGACCCAACCAAGATAGACTTAAATGTCTGGTACCAAGCCCTAGTATTCCCCTTTAAAATTGTTGCAAATACCTGACTCATAATGACATCAAGTGCACCTTGCAATAACATCAACATTTTGAAGGCGTTGAGGTGGTCTAGGGGATTTGACGACCCGTCATATTCTTTTATGTTGGACATCTTGAATTTACTGGGCAGAGGTATCTCCATTATTTCCTTGGTAAAGGGGGATCAGAAGATCTAGCTGAAGTTTAACCCATTAAGGGTTGGTTGCGAACTTCTTTTAGCATCTTTTCCAATTAATCAACTTTCTTGAGTTTTTCTTTAAGTTTTTGGGACCATTGCTCGTTAATGCCCACACTGTTGGCTCCTTCTACTTTATTTGTCAGATTTGAAATTTTCAAGGCTACTTCATGTAGTACCACCACCTTACCCTTAGGTTTCATTTCTGCTTTAAAAGCCCCTAGGCCATATTCTACAAGTTGTTTTTTTTTTGTTAAGATCATGCTAAACATGTTTTCCACCTTCCTTTGGAAGGCTAGAAATTGCTTTAAAGGTACAATTTGCGGAATTGTGTAGTGGTGGGGAGTGAACCGACTCAGGCAATTGATCCCTAACAATGGGCTCGGTTTCGAAATTGCGTGATGCATCCATGATTGAGTTTTACAAAAAGAAAACCTTTCGAGTTTCATATAGATGGCACCAATTGTTGCTGCCAAAATTTGTTCGGGAGAATTTGGATCAATCACAACTTCGCTCACTTGCCAAGAATGAAAGAAAAACGGCTTAGAGGACTTGGGGTGTACTTTGGAGAACCGCTCTAATGCCTAAGTTAGGGAATTTAGAAGGATTATGTGATTGCAATAGTAAAGGAGTCAGTGAGAAAGAGATGAAATGTCTTGCCTTCCTTTGGGGTCCTTTTTCTAGGCATTTGGGATACCTTCTCATTGATTTCCCTATTGATGAATATTTATTTAGATCTCAAGGGCTATGTTTTGACTATGGATATGTTACTAGGGAGTAAAGATTGGTGTGCTAATCTCTTGCTTTTATTAATGGATGTTACCTCCTT
Source organism: Malania oleifera (assembly GCF_029873635.1). NCBI lineage: Eukaryota > Viridiplantae > Streptophyta > Magnoliopsida > Santalales > Ximeniaceae > Malania > Malania oleifera. The sequence goes on from NC_080417.1 coordinate 156,384,985, forward strand.
TCTATTGATCCCTTGATGTCTTTTCATTTTTTGATCCTACATAGGTTAATGTCGGATTTAAAGTGGGTCTCTTTTAGGTTATATCAAATATGATTGCTATATTGCAATTATTGCACCTTATAACCCCCCCCCCCCCACACACACACACACACACATGCCATTGATATATTTTATTTATATTATTTTAGTTCTAAATCTTCCATTATTACGTTTATTGACAATTTCATGAGTTTGATAAAAAAATTCCATGCTTTACTAGTAATTCCCATCATTTTTTAAAAATCAAAATCAAAATTGACATCTATATCGAAATTTCTATATTTTGTAGGCTTGAAATTTCAATCTAAATTGAGATTTCAGACCTTGGTTAACATTGTCTAGTGTTACGTGAAAACGGGTTGCTTAGTGTTTTTTGTTTGTTTTTTCTGGCCTGTGTGGCAACATGGGTCCTGCCCAACACACGTCCCCCTCCCAAAAAAAAAAAAAAAAAACTTCACTTTCCTTATTGGATCATCTTCCACCCTCTATATTAAAACTTTAGCTTCTAAAGCATCAACAAAAATTTTGTCATTGTAAAGCAAATTAATAATCGTGAGGCCGAATGATTAAAATAAGCATCATTATTTCCGGAAAATCTTGGTATTTAAGCATAATAATATAGATTTGCAGTTGCAGATCATTTCAAAAATAAAATGTTCAAGCAAGTCAAATGGTCAAATATCATTAAAATATCTAATTTCAAATTTTGTATAGAACAAATAACATATGGAGCAGAGAGAGGGATTTGACGAAGGAAGAACCAAGCCTCAAACGGTGGGAACCAAAGAGGAATAACGTGAATTCAGGCTTGTCTTTCTAGTATTCTGTTGCATTTTCTTTCTATTTTTAAAATTCCAATGGGAGTTACTAGTAGGATTGAGAGAATTATGAGAGATTTTCTTTGGTCAGGGGTAGCAGGTTCTAGGGATCATTTGGTGAGTTGGGAGGTGGTTTGTAGGACTAAGAGGGAGGGTGGTTTGGGTTTTGGAAATTCAGTGTGTAGAAACACAACTCTTCTAGCTAAGCAACTCTAGCGATTCCCATTAGAGGTTTCTTCGTTGTGGCATAATCAAAAGTAAATTTGGACTTGATGGGAATGGATGGGTTATACTAATTTGGGTTTTAAATGCTCTTCGAAAAGTCCATGGAAAGTTATATCTTAGATTTACCCTCTCTTTATTCCCCATACTAATTTTTTTTTTGGGTAAGGCTCGTAATATCGGTTTTTGGAAAGAGCTATGGATTGGGAATTTTGTTTTGTCCACCTCCTTTCCTCGTTTTTTTGATTGAGCCTAGGGCAAAATTATCCCATTTCTTCATTTAGAGTAGACTTGGGCGGTCCTTTACCCTTTTGGGATTTCTATTTCAAGAGAGCCTTGAATGATAGGGAAACTATTGAGTTATCTTCTTTATTGATATTTGTATGCTTTGGTTTAATTGTTCAAAGTCTGTTTCACACCTTTTTCCTGCACTGCAATTATGCATGGGAGGTTTGGAGCAAGTTATTCAATTACTTTGAAGAACATTATGGAATTGTGCTATATATGCAGTGTTTTGGGGCTTGTGGAAGGAATGTAATGCGTGCGTATTTGCCGAGAAGAGGCTAACATATTGGTTGGTGTGGGAAAAGATTCTTTTTATGGCTTCTTTATGGTGTATGGGCTATGAAAATTTCAAGGGAATGTGTGTTTCAGCAGTTTAGTGCGATTGGAAGTCTCTTCTTAGGGCGTCTGGAGTTTTTTGTCATTGTTTATTTTTGCAATTTTCTTTTTGATTTTCTTGAGGATTATTAGACTTTGTTAAGGAGATGTCCTCTCTTTTGCTTGTAAATTCTATCTTTATCTAATGATTTCTTTTTCTATCAATAAATAAATTATGTGACGCTTTTATCTAACATGATTTTCTAAGATAATGGGAAATCTCTAGAATGCCAATAGTCATGCTAGAAGAAGAATTCATGAAACACCTAAATCTCATAGCTAAAAAGATGATCTGATAGACACCAATTCACAAACGCTATAGCTTTCAAACCTCGTAGCACTCTCACTAACACTTCAAAATATGTTAAAGCTAAAAACGTAGACTCCAACTTGAACTTTAACACCGATGATCCAATCAACACCATCGAGAAATCAAAGTTTTAGAAGCTTACCAATCGTTTTCTCATAAAATTCAAATTCCCAGGATGAACGGTGAGGAACAACGGCATGACGTTGGTCTTAAACTCCTCATACTCCACCCGAACCTTGCTTGTAGACTCATTGTGCAACAAGACGTCGGTCTTCTTGACCTTCAAGCATGCGGTTCCGATAAAGTTCACGTTGATGAACGAGTCAATAGTGCACTTAGTGGTCGATTTAAGATTGCTGAAGAGGCAGGCTTAGAGGAGGTGTTGCGAGACCTCTGCTTTGTGGTTGACTGGGAAGACTTGTTTACTAGTGAGGAAACTATCGCTCGAGTGGCGGAACATCGTCATTTTCAACAAAGAAGGCATGTCGGTCGGGCCTCAGGAGTATCACCATGTTCAGTTCAACTACGAAGTCACACAGCATGCTCTCTCTCTCTCTCTCTCTCTCTCTAGAGTTTCTCATTTTCTCTCTCTGGAGAAAGTGAACTTGGGGTTCCAACAGTTGTTCAGGTTATAAAAAATTCCCCAGTGAAGGTTCCAGTTTTGGTTGTGAATTTGGTTAAATAATCAGTATATTATTTACATTTATTTAAACCAAATTTACTTGATTGTTGTAAATTTGACGAGTTTGATTCAAATGAAGTTGGAAGGTGGGGAGGAGTCTATCGGAGATGGGATTGAGATTAAGATTGATGGGAGATGATGGGGTTATAAAATAATGGGTGGAAGATGGTCTAATAAGGAAAGTGGAGGTTTTTTATTTTTGGAGGGAAGTGAAATGACGTGTGTTGGGCAGGACCCATGCTGCCATGCAAGTTAGAAACGACCTCCAGCTCAATATACGTGATAGTGAATAATATAAATTGGACAACAGAAAGAAGGATTCTGCGACAAATTGTAGTTGAGTGACCTTAGCACACAAAATTAAAGTTTAAACTGTTTAATATATAGAATGTTTAGTAAAAAGTTCAATGACCCAGGTGTATTTTATCCACACCTGCTAATATCATTGCCTAGGTGTATTTTATCCATGCCTGCTGATATCATTGCATAACGGACTGCAGTTACACACCAATTTGGAGCACTGACCTTGAGAGCAATGTGCAACTCTAGGAAAAAATTAGTCCCTCCAAGAGGACCACGCTGGTCGTTTAGTCAGGCCCTCCCATCTAATAAAATCACTCCAACAGTGAGTCCAACTTACCTATATGGGGGCCCTTAGAAAGGACCTACATGGGACCTACTATTTGGAGTGATTTCATTAGAGGGGAGGGCCTAGCTGGAGGACCACGCTGGTCCTCCAGTAGGACCTATCTTTTTTCTATAACTTCTGAGTCTAGTCAATTGCTATTTCTCTTTGTCATTCTTCTTCTCTAACCCTAATTGTTTTATTTGCTTCATTTAAATATTTAGTTTATTTCAGATTTATATCAATAATAAAGCCTGGCAATCCCACTAGAATTCTAGAAAACATATTCCTTAAAAACCAACTACAAATGGCCAAACGCCCAAATAGGACCCAAAGCAAAGATAAACTCAACCTCTTTCTAGTGAAAATGCTTGCATTATTCCAACCAAATCTCCAACAAAAAAACACTAATACCACACATCTCCGCTGTGTACTAGCATCCGTAAACAACAAAACAACAACAAGAAGCCTTAAGTCTCACTAGGTGGGGTCTGCTACATGAATCCTTTTCCGCCAATTCACCCAATCAATAGTGTTTTCCTTTATTAAACTAAGGGCTATTAAACCCTTCCTCACTACCTCATTCTAAGTTATTTTAGGCCTACTCCTACCCCCTTTTCATGCCAAATACAATAACTAACTCACTTCTCCTTATAGGTGCCCTACTAGGCCTACATTTCAAATGCCTAAACCATTTAAGTCGTCCCTCCCTTATCTTATTTTCAACCAGTGCTATGACTAAATTATTACGTATATGTTCATTTCTTACTTTATCTTTTAATGTTAAAACCACTCATCCACTTTAACATTCACATCTCAACAACTTTTATTTTTTGTACATGTTGGTTCTTAGTTGCCCAACATTTTGAACCATAAAGCATAGCTAGCTTTATAGCCGTCTTATAAAACTTTTCTTTTAATTTTAAGGGTATTCTATGATCACACAACACACCTTACACATTCCTCCATTTTACCAAGCCTACTTTAATCCTATGTACTACATCTTCTTCAATTTCCCTTTCATCTTGCATAATATATCCAAGATATCTATATCTATTAGTGCTATTAATCTCTTGATTATCATGTTTAATCTTCTCTCTATTGCTACTCCTTAGATTACTGAAATTACATTTCATATATTATGTCTTGTTCCTACTCATCTTGAATCCTTTAGACTCTAATGAGGCTTTCCAAAGTTCTAGCTTAGATTCCACTTCACTCCTACTATCATCAATCAACACGATATCATTTGCAAATAACATACACCAAGGGATCTCATATTGTATATTCTTATTTAGTTCATCAATTACTAAAGTAAAAAGATAAAAACTCAAAGTAGAACCTTAATGTACACCTACTGTGATTGGAAAATCTCTAGATTCACCTCCTACAATCCTAATGCTCGTCATTACTTTATCATACATATCCTTAATGATTTCCATATATCTGCCACAAACTCCCTTCTTTTCTAAGACCCACCAAAAACTTCCCTAGATACTCTATCATAAGCTTTCTCCAAGTCAGTTAAAAACCATATGCAAGTCCCTATTCTTTTTCCTAAACTTTTCCATTGAATTTCTTAAAAGCTAAATAGCTTCTGTTTTTGATTCCCAAACATAAAACCAAATTGATTTTCTGAAATCTTCATTTCTAATCTTATTCTATATTCAATTACCCTTTCCCATAATTTCATTGTTTGACTCATAGTTTTGAATATTGCCTTTGTTTTTGTACAAAGGTATTAATGTACTTTTCCTCCATTCTTCTGGCATTTTCTTGGTTTTTATAATGGTATTGAATAGATTAGTTAACCAATTAATTTATTTATCTCCAAAACATTTCCAAACTTCAATTGGTATTTAATCTGGTCCTATAGATTTCCCACTATTCATCTTTTTAAATGTCATCTTAATAAGGGCTCTAACTTTGCAAATAAATCTTCTATTTTTAGTCTTCTCCTCATTTGTGTACTAGCATCCTTACTCCTGCCAAAACCTGTGAAGGGGATGACCAAATAATCTTCCATGGACTCCATACAAACGCAAATTTCTGCAAGTATCCCAAACAATCTATTCCACATACACCTCAATTGACATAGCAGTGTAAGAAAAGATGTAAACCTGTCTCTGAACTGTCAAAGCATTAAGTACAAACATTTGGGGATAATGCTTTAGAAAGCCTCCTACTCTGCAGCAGATTGTTGCCCTTAACTCTGTTAAGAGCAACCAACTAAATAAATGCCTTACTCATAGAGGAACTTTGGCCTACCAAACACACCGTTGGAGCAGAAAAGAGAAATTGGAAGGCCAAAAATGGATAAGATATCATGATGTAATTGGGTACCGCAACTAAAGATTATGAATGAGTCAGATCGTTTTTAACGATATTGCCTATATCCAAATTGTTAAAATTCTGCAAAAATTTTACCCTTCCATTGTTTCTGGTGCGAGAAAATTATAATTTTGACAGTTACGAAAGTGTGACTTCTAATGGTACCTTCCCCAGAAGATTGGAAGGCCTTTCTTCAATTTTTTTCTATAGTGCCTCAATCTTTTGTTGGAGGCTTGGCTTTCCCAACTTCACCTTTATACATCATCTGGATATCTCATCTTGAAGTTCTTCAACTACCTTTCCAATTATTTGACAGTCCCCGACAATAAACTTATATTCTGACCGCATTTCTTCTGGAGGGGCTCTGTTATGAATGACTACTCTCCAACAGTGATAATAATTGCCTCAAGCTCGAATCATTGGGTCCAGGCTGTGCCACTTTGTTCTGTGCTGAATGACTATACTTTCCTGAATACCCTTTCCAATTGGTTGCTTGACTTGTCATGCATCGACAGGCTATTTTACACCATAACACCAAAGCTGTTATACCACATGGTGCCTTATTGCATCTATGGGTAATAAGAGAATGGGGTTTCAGGATATTTTAGAATAAATTATGTCCCTTGATTCTTGCCCTTTAGGCATCCTATTTGATGGATGAGGCTGTGTCATTATGTTTTATTTTTGGGAGTCAGCGAAATAGTTCAAAGATTAATGCATTTTGGTGCATATATCCACAAACATTGATGCTAATTGTCATATTCTTAGATGTCTTTGTGAAAAACATGTTGGCATATAAAGAATTCATATTATTTTTGAAACAGAACTACATATTATGATTCTTTTTGCAATTACCACACACTTTATGATGATTTTTGTTGGCATTAGGGCTGGGCCAGATCTAGCCTTGGCCACTGAACCTGCCCTAATAAATTGTTCTGGGCTGACCTATCTACTAATACTCGGCTGATTATTAGACCCAGCCACCCAAAATGAAAGAATGAAATATTGTTGGAGTGGGATAGACATATATATGCCTTCATATATTTAACTGCCTTATTTGTGTAAGCTAAATGCCTTGAGTGTTGTCTTGTGTCTATGTAGAGATGAAATTAATCGCCAGAAGTTAGTCCTGCAGCAGAGAAAAGGAGACAATCTTGAGGAGATCATTGCAAATGGTCATTAATGATGAAACTTGGAAGTTTCAGCCGGTAGCAGAGTCGTGAATGTTAAAGCCATACGGTTGCGTATGTATGCTCTATTTTGGGAGTTCAGTCTCCATTAGCTGCTGGTAGCAAGCATATATTTTCCTGGACACCCTAGCCTGGCGGTTGAGAACTTACAAGAGCGTTATGTTGTACCTTTACCAATGCTTTTTTGCAAATTTCTTTCTGTATATGCAGTTTTCTATCCGATCGAACACTCGAATATCTTGATCAGTAGCAGTATTTGCAGTAGGAAGGAAATACAAATTATGCGTCAAATCTGATAAGCGTCGGCCTATGAAGTTTACAGACTTACAGTTTCCTTTACGCACTGTCCAGAACACTTTTTTATCCACTGAAATTTTGGCCATATACAGGAAGGCAGATTGCAGACATCCGTAGCAGTTTTTCAATGTAGTTTTTCAATCTGATTAGCACATGGAAATGGAAGATCTGTTGGTCTATGCCCCCCGGGGTCAACCTTTTTTTTTTCTTTTTTCTTGTTGATAACATTAAGTGCCCCTTATTTTTTTAGCTGGAAAAAAAAAAAAAGAAGGTAAGGAATGAATTAGATTTTAACTTTGTCAGAGGTTTTTAAAGGCCAAAATTGTGGGGCCTCAAGGGCAAGGCCATGACATTAGTTGAGACCATTATACATGATTCGAAGCAAATTAATCTAGTTAAATACTTCAGGTTTGTAAGTGAAGGATTGTTAGATATTTACAAGTTATGTGTGGTTTTAGGAATGCTTATTCTGAAAGAGGATGATTTTTATAGAAAATTTTGATAGTTTGTAGCAAAAAATTATGTTATTATCATGAAGCAAGTAATTTACTAGATATTCTCACATTATGTGTGGTTTTAGGAATGCTTATTCTATAATAGAGTAGTTATAGTGAAAAATTTTGATATTTTATATTAAAAAATTTAGTCATAAAGCAAATGATAATTTAAAATATTTTTTACAAAGAATAGACCAAGAATAACTATTACCAAATTTCAATATAAAAATGCATATTCGTTTCATATTTTATGTTTGATGAAATAATAAGGAATAGAAAAATAATTATTACTTATATTCTCAATTTTTTCATTATATTTTATCGTATTTATAGGATTATCACTTATTAGTGATGTTTGCCCCCAGGAGGGGGGGTTCTAAGCAATTTTTAATTAGTTTAAGACAACTTCTGAATTTTTATATTTGCTTAAAGGATACTAATGATAGCTAATTGCATGAATAATTAATTTAACATACAATGTGGATGAAACAAGAGTATGTTAATCGAGTTACTCCAAAGCCAAATAATAAAATTACAAGAAAAAAAAAATACCCAATATGATTACAAGACTTAAACACTCGAACAAACTTAAAAAGACTTTTGGATGTGCAGGCTTGAAACCATTTCAATTAAAGATAATATTGACATAAGAAATAGATAAGATGGTACAACGATAGGGATTGCCTTGAATTTTTTCATTTAGTCCACTGAACATGTGTACTATTAAATCTACTGTGCTTCTTATGCCAATTGTCCTCCTTTTATAATGTTTTCAATATTGTGCTTGAAAGGGAATTTGATAATAGCTAGAATCAAGATTCGCACCCCACACTGATTCTTTATTATATCTTTCCGAGTAATCATAAATCAAGTGATGGACTTCAATTGGTACATCAAATTCAGTCACTCAAGTTGCTTTCTTTAAGCACTCCATACTTGTTGTTTTCATTAAATTCATAGATTTGATGACATGTTTGTAACTAATCTTCTTCCATTTGTGATTATTCCTTTTTGAAGTCGTGGGTTTTTCTTATAGTCAGGTCTCTTTTAGCCCAATTAATAAATTTCACTAATGATCATGGTAGCATTTCTTCTCCTGTCTTAACACCACGAAGAAGATTACCTTGGGATAAATGGGCTCCCACTATGATCGAAGATGTCTAATCAGGGGATGGTGGAGAAAGTCTCTCCTTTGATCTTTAATACTAAGTTTAGGAACTAGTACACGCTCAGCCAAAATAGGTAGCTTTATTCACCTCTTAACGAAATCCATTGAAGAGATACAGACGGAAGGAAACTCAACACTAAAGATACAAATAGTTCACCCACTTTATCGATACATAGTCTGAAGATAAAATTCATCGTTCACAAAGGAGATACAAAACTGAAAAGAAATAAGACAAATGTTCCAAGTCTTAAATTTTTATTCTAAAACACATATTCTCTCACTCTCATACATGGCCAAAAAAACTATTAGACTTGAAGCAACCCTCCAATAATAGAAAAATGCTACCTCATGTTTTTCAAGTAGAAATAATTGATTTTATCCGAAAAGGACTCCAAATACTCTTTTTTACCATGTTTTCTTACGCAGGGAGTACTAACAAACTCATAGAAATCTTAACTAATAGACTGCATGCTTAAATTCAAATGATCAGAACTTATAGAAAACTCCAATTAATTGCATAATTTAGTCCATTGAAAATGTCAGTTTTCAACTTGACATCCTTAGACGACAAGCATAGTTTTCAGCTCTAGAATGTTCATAAAATCAGGGTAAAAATTTGGGTCACAAATCTAGTTGTCCACTAACTTCAAGAACTGAATTTGTGGTCATCTTCAAATCATATTCCAGCAGGCTATATATCACCAGAACACTTCAAAAATAATCGTGTGATATGCTTCTTGGTTGAAGAAGACTTGCTCTCAAGTCATTTGTGTAGTCATAACCATAATAAGCAAATAAATCAAAGACATTGAAAGTGTTTGAAACATTATAATTAGTTCAATATTTTATGAATTTTTTCCAATCTACTTGAGAACCTTGAATGCCAGATTGGTTTTGAGGAATCTTCCTTTTCCAAGATAAATCTGAAAAAAATAAAAATAAATAAATAAATAAACAGCCTTCTTTGAATTCAGCAAACTTGTCATGGTTGTTAAGTTGAGCATAATAGTTCTCATCTGGCATTGCAATCTTCTCAGGAAGCTGCTCATGCAACTTGCTAATTTGTTTAGTTTTTTCTTCAACTTCTATACTAATGTTGTAAGTTGTTGAAAGAGGCACCAAATCCAATGGACAAAAGATTCTGCCCTAACAAATTGGGAAGGACTACAATCAATACTATGACAAGTATTATGATTGTAAGCAAATTCATCTTGCAGCAAAACAAGATCCCAACCCCTAATATTCTTAACAAAACTCCTGGAAAGGCTTCCCCAAATTGTGTTTACAGCTCGATGGCTTGATTTGATATCCCACAACTTCTGCAGGCTTTGTTATTCTTGATAATCATAGGAGGCCAATTTGTGCAAGAGAGAAGGGACTTCCTGAACTTCATATGTTAGGCAACTTGATCTAGGCTTGTGATTTGATTGTCTGCTTAAGTTTAAGACTATTAAGACATTAAGGTCTCCCATAAAATGTTTCATTATTGATTATACCCAACAAAAAATGATGCAAGACCCGCATGAATTATCTTTCTCCAGCAAGAAATATTAGGAGTCTCAATTTAAGTGTTTTCCTAAAATCATGTTCATAGGAAACCAATATAGCTGACAATGTTAGCAAGGAGACCATATTACTTATATACAACAACAACCACCCTTAGTCCCACTAAGTGGGTCGGCTATATGAATCCTTTTCCGCCATATTACTTATATGTATTCTTTTTTTTCTTTCTTTTTTTGGAATCAAGTTATTCTGTATAATATCTCACTGAAGCAACCAAACAACAATCATACAACCCTAAATATCCCAGGAAGCCAGGTGATAAACCAAAGTGCCTGACCTAGGCCACAGTTCAATGATGCTAGAATGGAGATTATATTATATTTCAAATAATGAGTCCACGGAGTGTCAGATTAGAAGTTTTGCGCATAGTCTGGAATTGTTGCCATCAACATTGGAATCAAAGCCTTTATTAATTGTCAGCTTATTAATACTGGTCTAATTTACATGAAAATTTTAACTTATACTTCCTGTTTCATGTCGGAAGAGAACATTTTTTTTTCCCTAAAATAAATACTAACAGCATTTTGGTGAAGGTGTGGAAGTTAAGATCACTTTCATTAAGGAAAGAAAAAGACGCAGAAGCATCCTAGCGAAATGGCCATTTAGCTGTAAAAAGGTAAATATTTCTACTTTCTTTTCTGGAAGAAAAATAACCAACCTCAGCCCCCAATCCCCACACCACGCCCCGCCCCCCCCCCCCCCCCCCCCCCCCCCCCCCCCCCCCAACCAAAAAAAAAAAGGGTGGGTAAGAGAATTACATTTGAGGTTCGATTTGAAGGCCACCCATGATCTGATGATAAACTGTGGCCCCATTTGGGAGGTTCAAACCAGGATCAGATGTAGGCTCCACCTTTGGTTCTCCTTTTGGTAGCATGAAACCCAATTCATTCACCTGGCGTTGCTGTGCCAAATATGGATGAACAGGCAGAACTGGTAACTTGCCATGGCTGGAGCTCAACCCAGCCATTGCAAGATTGACCAGGCCTGGCTGACTCATCCCAAAGGAGAAGGCAGGCGAAGGACCCAGCGGTTGCCTTCCAGGTAAGCTGAAGGAACCTAGGGAAGGAGGCCTTTCGAACCTTGTCATACCGCTGTGGACTTGAGAAGGCTCAGGCCTGTGAACTGCAGCAGTCACTGCTTGGGCGGGTGCAACGCCAGAGGCACCAGGATTGACATGACTGCTATTACGAGCAGCTGGAACATCATGATTGTGCTTCCCCTCATATGTGGTGATCACTGACTTGAGGTCATGTGACGCTCTCTCCACATGCTTTCTGACGGTGCAGCCTGCACTGGTGCACTTGTAGTAACTCCTGATTTAAACACAAGCAATTACTTCAAATCTATGATTTTGCATTCTGCTAAGACGATGAAAAAGATAATGACAACCTTGGATTTGGGTTTCCTTTCACAACTTTCTGCCCATACTTGCGCCAGCGGTATCCATCGTCAAGGATATCCACCTCACTAGTTGTTTGGACCACAACCCGGGGTTCTCGTATAGCTCTGGTGGCCCCACTCATCTCTGTTGCATAAGCTTCAAGTTTTCTGGATTTTTTTAGATGATAAAACAAATTTATTAAATAAAGAAATAATTATAAGGAAAAACAGATTACAGCAGTGCTGCCTTCACTGCTGTAGTGACAAACTACCTGGATTTTCAAACATGTCAAAACATTCTGCCATAAATATTGACCTCAACCCCCCATCCCCCTTTTCACAATTCACAAAATAAGCTCTTATTTCATCTGGGGCTTGGTTTTCTAAGGTGCCTTCCATTTGGTATTGCAGTTGTCTTTTTTTGGGGGTTGGGTGCGGCAGATCTGGTTCTCATTGGTGGCCTTGCCAGTGCTGTTGTGCTTCTTTTAGTGTTTGCTTTTCAGGGGCTTTGGATAGTAATTAGGTTCAGAGACAAGCTTTGCAAGTTTAAAGGAAGCCTGGCAGCTGTTTGCTTTAGGATGCACTGTTTCTTCAAAAGTCATTGGGAGTATGCTTCTGGGGCCTGGAGCATTGCGGCTATTCTTGGAGTGCTGCATTGTTTTGTTTCTGCAGGAGGGTCTTCTGCAGCTGCTGCTGGTTTGCAGAAGGTCCAGTTTGCTGTAAAGGATATGGTTGGCTGATCTGATATTGTGTTTCTGAGTGTGGTATCCAAATGCTTTCCTGTTTTGGCTAGTCAGTTCCAGTTATTTGGTTTTCTGAGGACGAGATTTTCTGTAGTTTTTGTTTGTGTTTTGATCCTGCAGCTGTGATTTGTTTTGCTATTTGCAGTGTGTTTTGGTTTGGGTGCTTTCCTTGGGGTTTGTTGGCAGTACTTTCTCTATTGCTTTTAGTAATGTCTGGCATTTTGCTTTTGCTGATTTAAATTTTTTTTAAAATAATAATAATTAAAAAAAATTAAAAATGGGAATAGTGACCTTCTCTTTGACTCAGATTCATCTCCTTCATCATATCCCAATGATACACTGCCAAGTGTCCCACGGTCATCTTCATCTTCATCATTAGAAAAGGTAGAAGAGGCATCAACTGCATCAACTGATTCAACGCGAGTCCCATTCTGAGCCTGCAAAGACATAGTTGGGTTGCAGTGATCAGGGCCCATGGATGCTGATGATGTCACCTCAAAGTTGTCATGCCCCCAATCAGGAGTTCCAGAAGCACTTCCCTTCTGTGTGTATGCCCAAGCTGGATCGCAATCAGCACCGGTCAGTGCCCTGGTTTGTTCATGGATGTCAAGTTGCATGTCATTAACTGGATTAGATGATCCAATAGCTGACCGACGATTGAGTGGAGGCTTGGGATGATTGTGGGCCCCCTTATAGATGATCTCTGTTATATGGCCCTCATGAGATCGTTCCACCTTTTTCTTAACTTGACAATTTGGATGCGTGCACTTGTAATAACTCCGTGGATATTCACTGCCTTTAACTTGCTTTTGTCCGTACTTCCTCCAATTATACCCATCCTCAGAAAGGGCACCACCACCACCACCACCACCAACCATGGAATCTCCACCACCTCTTTGATCTCCTTCCTCATCTTGTTGCTCACAAAGTGGGGGAGAATCAGCACTGCCACCAGCGGCATCAAATACCCCTGTATCCATTGCAATGCTATTGGTCCCCATATCTTTTTCAGTTGATGATCTGGATAGGTCTGCTAGAGCATCAAGTCTGTTCTTGCTCTGAGTGTGGACTTTGACATGATCTACACTTTGATTCGTAGCCAGAGTAATCTACATGCACAAGGCAAAAAAAATTTAGTACACAGAAAGATGAAAAGTGGTGATCTTTGGTACATCAGAATTTAAACTTAAGGTAGCTACAACGGCTGTGCGTATGTTATCTCCACTTTGAAATGCCAAAAAACAACACTAGGTATAATTACTTTGGTAGCTGCACCAAGGAAAAAAGAGGACCCTGATTCTACACCAGGCTTGAATGCAAAAGACGAGGCATTGATATCCTCAAGCAGATTATCTTTACGTCCATCAGTGGCTTCTAATATCAATGTCGAGCTATTACTGTTACCATTTGGCACAAATGGAAATTTTCCTGTTGTAGGAGATGGCTGGGCCTGCAGCAAGATTGAGTTGAGAGATGGGATTTAACACATGAAATAATAAACTCAAGTCAAAAAATGAATTCAAGTCTCAAGGTGAATTTGGATATAATGAGACATTCAAGATAACCATAAACTGGATCTAACTGTACTTATCAAAATATTGAAAGAATTTGGACTTAAATCATTTTACTTAGCATACAAAAGAATAAGAACTTGCACATAATTTTCTGCACACCTACTCACTAGACAAGTGCAAAGGAAAATTATGATTGGTTAATACCATTTCAAACCCTCAGATTGTCCTTGTGTGCCTCCAACATGGAACAAACTTAATCCAAGTTCATGCAAAGATGTTATTGGACATTCAAGATAAACATGAACCAGGAACTACTAGTGCTTGTCCAAATAGAGGAAGAATTTGGACCAATTTCTTTTGCTTAATGGTAGTTGATACATAAAAAATACGAACTTGCAATTAATTTTCTAACAGCTGCTCCTCCTAGTGCAAGGTTAGATAGATCGTCTTATACCATTTCAAACCTTCGGTTTTCCTACATATGTCCCCTTAACATTAAAGAAAATTAATCCAAAGTCATGAAAATATATAAAGATATGCAACATAACCATGAACTAGGATCTCATATGCCTGTCAAAATGAAATATTTGGACCAATTCATTTTACTTAACATACAAAAGAATATGAACTTGCACTTAGATCCCTTTTTGTTTTTTTTTGGTTGGATCAGCTAAGAGAAGATGCATTAAAGGGGCACCAGGGGAGTGCCACACATGTACAAACAGGAGAAGAGAGAGAACAAAAAGATACGTCAGCAGTGGACAGTGTATACAAGAGATTAAAAATTAGATGATTTTCCAGCATGTATTGCCTGCTGAACCAGCTCCAAAGGGTAGCAAGCCATCCATATCCTTGAGGACTGCAGTAGTAGTAGATGTCCTTTAAAGGCTCCAGCATTTCTTTCTCTCCATGCAATCCAGAAATAGTAAGAGGAATCAAAGGTTTTCTCTTTTCCCAATTCGTAAAAATACCCTTCTTTTCCCACATATTCAGCAGTAATCCAGTGCTGTCCCAAACCTGACTAAGATTTTGTGCACAGCTGCTCTTCACAAGACAAGTACAAGGGTAAATATTGATTTTTTTTTTCATAGAAAAAGAGGTGATTTCATAAAGAACAACAACAAACCAGGCCTTAGTTTCACTAGGTGGGGTTGCTGAATGAATCCATTTCTGCCAATTTACATGATCGACGGTTCCTCCGACAGACTCAGGCTATAAGGAATATTCTATTTTCATTCCTAGAGGTCTGGATGGGATGAAATGACAAAGATATGTGGAGGTATTGCAGTCATTTGTATTTTCCAAGAGTAAAACTTCAGAGTTCAGTACAAACGTGGGCGCCTTGTGAGTGTCTTGCTTGCTGGAGTTGGAAGGAGGTGATATCAAGAAGGACGGAGCCAGTAGTCCATAAAGGAATGAACAAATGAGGGGGTACAGGCTGCTGCACGGTGGAGGGGCAGCAGGTGAGGGTTCTGTGAGTTTTCAGGCACCTAGTGTCTGTGGGATGAAGATGATAGGAGGAAATGAGCCCAAGGCTGGTGCGGGCTTGGAGTGGGCTAGGTTTGCAAGTATTAATCTCTTTCTAGTTAAGCCAAATTCTGAATAATACATGTTACAGTTCTGATAAGTATGGGGTAGCCATAGGACCAGCCCACTGTTCCTATTAGTAGTAAGGCTCATTCTTTAAAACTTGTTTCTAAGCCCAAATACAGGCATTTTTTCATTTAATAGATCTTTCAAAAGCAGAATGGGATTCATGCTTCTCTAATAAGGTCGATTTATTGCAATATGAATGGCAGCTTGATTATCACATACCAGCTCAATAGATTGAGAATGTGGAAAACTCAGCTCTTCCAACATATTCTTCAACCAAACAAGTTCACATGCAGTGTGAACCATGGCCCAATACTCTGACTCAGCACTTGACCTGGCCCCACAGTTTGTTTCTTACTCCTCCAAGAAACCAAATTCCCACCAAAAAAGATACGATATCTGGTTGGGGATCTTATATTAGAAGATGATCCAGCCCAATCTACATCAGTATTCTTAGCCTTGGTCAAGGCTAACAAGTATATCCCTGAATATTAGTGTGACCTCTATCTTGATATAAGAGACCTCTCCCGGGTGCACCTTTGAGATATCTTAAGATGCGAATTACTACATCCCAGTGACTTGTTCTCAAATCAAAAAACTGACTCACAACACTTGTTATGAAAGATATACCCGGGTCGAGTGATTGTGAGATAATTCAACTTTCCAACAAATCTCCGATATCGACCTGGGTTAGGCAACAAATCACCCATATCTGGTGCTAGCTTGTTATTAGGATCCACAGGCGTATCACGGATTGGATCCCAACAGTCCACTTTCATCTAAAAGATCAAAAACATACTTCCTCTGTGACAAGACAGTTCCAGTACGAGATCTCGATACTTCTATGCCCGAGAAGTACTTCAATGGTCCCAAATCCTTTGTCTGAAACTTAGTTTGCAAGAAATGCAAAATACAAAATGATCCTTCTGAATGGAGTATGAAGATAAAATACAAAATGATCTACAGCACACCATTGAAGGTCAAACTCAAGTGCCATAGCACTGAAGTGACCAAACCATGGTTTTAAATAAAGGCCGCGACCGTTACGTAATGCCGTTACGTAAAGGTTTTTTGGGTTACCGATACTGTTACACACCGCAAAATCGGTGGGAAGAAAAATCACGGCCATAGTGGCCGTTACAGACTGCGACCGTTACGTAAAGGCCGCTACGGCCGTTACGTAACCGCTACAAGACTGTTACACCAAAAAAAATTTTATTCTTTACTTTTTCTTCTCACTTTTTCTCTCTCTTTCATATATCATTCTTAATATACCAAGTGGTGAGAGGGGGAAAAGATTATAATAAGGATGACAATGATACAAAATTTACTTTTTCTTTAAATACTCACAATAGAAGCATTAATTAACAATTTCAAAATACTAACTTGTTAGGAATTTTTTTTTTTAATAATATTAGTAATGTGATATTTATGTTCTTTATTTTTCAACTTCAACCTTCTTTCTTTTCTAGCTATTTTATATTTATATTATTCGTATGTCTTATGTGTTTAATAGATTAATGGAGTGTATAATGTATTTTATTTTATTAATTCATTTAGCACACATAAGAATTTATCACAGATAAGAACAATGAGAAGTATAAATACGCGCACCCATGTAATTTTCTATCAATGATGGTTTAAAACAAATGTAAACTCGTTGCCCTTACCAAATAACTTAGTTACTCGAACTAAAGGGTCCAAATTACACTAAAACCCTTTCTATGAATGACCAAAAGCTTAAAACATGCAAGTACGCTTATATGCACAAGCTTGTGCGTGCTTCAAAAAAATTCACGGCCGTTACACCCGCTTTCCGTTATGTAACATCCGCTACTCCTGCTTCCCGTTACACCTGTTACCGTTACGTTACGCTACCCGCTACCGCAATTTAAAACCATGGACCAAACCATGCCCTCAGAGACTATTTTAAACCATATAGTGACTTCTTGAGCCGACACACTAAGCCTGACTCCCCAAAACAACAAACCCAGGTGGTTGCTCCATAGACCTTCTCCTGAAGATCGCCATGTAAGAGAGCATTCTTAACGTCTAACTAGTGTAGAGGCTAGTGATAGGTGGTGGCTAAGGAGATGAACAAACGTACTAAGGCAAGTTTAGCTACAAGGGAGAACGTGTTTGAATAGTCCAGGTCATACACCTGAGTATATCCTTTAGCAACAAGAAAGGCCACCAAAATCGAGCCAGGGAACCATCTAGATTAACCTTCACAGTATACACCCATCGACAATCAATCACAAACTTATCAGGAGGAAGATGTACCAACTCCCAAGTATCGTTATTCTGTAGAGCATTCATCTCTTCTATCATTGCATTCCCCCACCTAAACAAGATAAGGCTTTAGAAATAGGCTTGGGAAGAGCAATAGGAGATAGGGTACTAACAAAAATGTAGTATGAGGATGACAAGAATTCATAAGAAACAAAATTAGAGATTGAATGTTGAGTACAAGTTCGTTTACCTTTTCGAACAAAGGGGAAGAGGATCATCTAATGAGGAAACTGGAAGTGTAGAAGTGGGAGCTGGAGGAGGCTCTCCTCCCTTGAGTTGTCGTGTCAACAAGGACAAAAGATGGCATTTTATTGATGAGAGAGCAAGCAATGAGCACCAAAAACTCTAGGGACATTCATTTGACACAAAAGGGTTCAAGTGACTTTAAGAGTATGTCTATTTTTCCTCTCCGCAAATCCATTTTGTTACAGAGTGTGGGCATCAAATGACTGATGGATCATGCCAAAGTTTGTCATATAGGTAATGAATTGAGTACTAAAGTATTCTTTAGCATCATCACTACGAAGCATTCGAACGGGCATATCAAACTGAGTTCTTATTTGAGAACATAAGGCACAAAAGATATTAAACAACTTAGAGGGATCTTTCACTACAACCAAGTCATTCCGAAATAGTCATCAACAAAAAACACAAAAGTATCAAAACCCCAACTTTGAGGGCGGGCCTTGGATCAACAGTAAGCTTTGTCCTTTGTGACCGATTGGTCATGGGTTCGAATCCAAGGAAATAGCCTCACTGCATAGAAGTAGAGGTAAGATTGCGTACACTGTGATGACCCTCCCCTTACCCTCACAAAACGAGGACGTCGGGGAGCCTTATGGCCCGAGGATGCCCTTATCGAAACCCCAACTTTGACGTGACACGACTGGGAACCCGAACATTAGAATGGACTAACATAAAACTAAAACGGCTAACGACTCTTTTATTGGCTCAGGAGCTGATTTGAAAGGATGCATTGGAAAGAACAATATAGGTTATGAGAGGATACATGGAAGTCATAGATGTGGAGATAAAATGAGATCGGTGGTACAATTTTAGACTTTGCCATGTCCTATGATTTGGTTATATTGAATTTGCTTTATAAACAGAGAAAAACATTTAGTAACTTTCACGATTGGGCAAAATATAACCCAAATGGATTTCTTCTTGACTAGGAAAGGGGATTGTCTATCATGTAAAAATTGCAAAGTTATCCCAGGTGAAAGTTTGACTACACAACATAAAGTCCTAGTATTAGATATATAAACTAAAAAACGGAAGAGAAAAAATAACATAAATTAATACAAGAGGATTAGGTGGTGGAGCTTGAAGGGACAAAACATAGTAAAATTCAAAGATAAAATAATTAAAGAGAGTGATTGGATAATAGGAGATAAGGTAGATGTGAACACTATGTGGAATACAATGGTTAACTCTATCATAAAGATAGCAAAAGATGTTTTAGGTGAATCTAAAGAAAGATACTCGGGCAGTCAAGAAAGTTGGTGGTGGGATCAAGATGTCCAAAAAGCCACAAAGACAAAAAGAAACTAGTATAAAACATGGAAAAGTTGTAGAAATATCAAAAATCTTGAAAAGTATAAAAGGCAAGAAAAAAATGCAAAAAAAAAAAAAAAAGATATTAGCGAAGCCAAACATAGAGCTTATGGTATTTTATATACTAGACTAAAAAAAAAAAACATTTATAAACTTACACAAGCTAGAGAAAGAAAATGCAAAGATTTAAGTAATAATAATAATTATATATATAAAGGACGAGAACGATAATGTATTGATCAAAGAAGAAAGACATAAAAGAGAGATGTTGGAGATACTTTAATAAGTTGTTTAATGAAAACCAAACTAAAAGTTTGATCTTGGAAATGACAAATGAGAAAAAGACAGTAGGAGATTCATTCGTAAAATTAGAATCCTTGAAGTTAGGATGGGTATAAAAAAGATGAAAAGTTGGAAATCTATAGGGCCAGATAAACCAACGAAGTTGTTTATGGAATAAAGGAAGTATATGATTAACTAAAATATTCAACACTACTAAAAACAAAAAAAAAAACAAATGTTGAAGGAATGGAGAAAAAACATGTTAATACCTTCATACAAAAAGAAAGGCGATATTCAAAATTGTAATAACTATCATGAAATTAAGATTATCAGTCATACCATGAGACTATGGGAAAGGGTAATTGAACAAAGAATAACACCAGAGACGAGAATTTCAGAGAATCAATTTGGTTT
Organism: Malania oleifera; assembly: GCF_029873635.1. Lineage (NCBI taxonomy): Eukaryota > Viridiplantae > Streptophyta > Magnoliopsida > Santalales > Ximeniaceae > Malania > Malania oleifera. The sequence goes on from NC_080417.1 coordinate 156,405,168, forward strand.
TATGCTTTTAGGAGATCAACAACAAGGCTATTTGACTTTTAAGAAGATTAATGAAAATGTTGAGGGAAAAGAAAAATAACTTGCGTATGGTTTTTATTGACCTAGAAAAAGCCTATGATAGAATACGTAAGGAAGTTCTTTAGTAGGTTTTACAAAAAATCAGAGTCACTAGTAGATATGTTGAGGTCATTAAGGACATGTATGATAGAGCAACGACTAGCATCAGGACTGTAATAGGTGAATCTAGAGAATTTTCAATCACAACAGGTGTACATCAAGGTTTTACTAAGTCCTTATCTTTTTGCTTTAGTGATTGATGAAATCATTAGGCATATCCAAATGAGGTCCCTTAGCGTATATTGTTTGCAGATGATAGAAGTAGCAGTGGTATAAAATCTAAGTTACAACTTTGGAGAACTATTTTAGAGTCTAAAGGTTTTGGATAAGTATGAATAAGAAAGAACATATGTAATTTCAATAACGTAAGGGACAGTATTGGAGAGAAGATTAAACTTGATAATCAAGAAATTAATAGCATTGGTAGATCTCGATATCTTGGATCAATTATGCAAGCAGAATGGGAACTTGAAGAGGATGTAATACATAGAGTTAAAGCAGGTGGAGGAGTGCATCAAGCGTGTTGTGTATCATAGAATATAATTAAAATTAAAAGGAAATTCCTGTAAGACAACTATAAGGCCAGTCACATTTTATAGATTAAAAAATTTAGCAACTAAGAAACAATATGCATAAAAAGTAAAAGTTGTTGAAATGCAAGTGTTAAGGTGGATAAGTTGTATAACATTAAAAGATAAAATAAGGAATGAACATTTAAGCAATAAACTAGGCATAGTACCAGTAGAATACAAGATAAGGAAGGGATGGCTCAGATGGTTTGAACATTTGAAACACAAGCATAGTAGCAAACCTATAAGGGGGTGTGCGTTAATTTTTTTTTTTAAAAGTATTAAAAGGGGCACGCAGACCGCCAAGCTATCAACACCAGATTCTGGCATAGGGAGTGTGCCGAGGAATGAAAATGTATGCATGGTGATCTCCCCAAACAAGAAGGTCAAACAAGGGAGGATAAGACTTGTGGAGTTATCACCTTTTTTTTGTTTAGGAAAAACAAAGGAAGAAACCCAAAGAGGTCTACAACGTAGAGAATAAGGGTTCGGGAGTACATTTGCGTGTAGGGAAAGTGGTAGACTAACCATTCTAAGGGGATTAGTCAACCTTCACCTTACCAACGCCCGTTCTAAGAACGGTTCCATTGTGTGTGTGTGTGTCCTAGTTAAGAATAAAGAGATGAAAAGAATGGAGATTCCCCTTTTGGGTCATTCAGTGAAGCATCACTGTCCAAAAATCCAAACAATAAAATTGAAAACTCTGACATGCTCTTATTTAAAACGGGGAGTTTGGCCTCAAATAATCCTAAATTTTGAAAACATAAAGTAAAAAAAAAAATGATGGAAAATGTTTTGACTGATTGGCACAAACTAATTCAAAGATGACCTTTTCATTAGGAAGTTAGGATTATGGGGAAAGCAACATTAAAATATCTTCATTCAATCCAAGTTGGATAAGATGCATGGGATCATTGACTAGATGTTGGATTAATGGTGAATGTGGTACCAGCTCCTTGATTGAAGTTGGAGAGTTTAATGTTGATGATGTTGAAAATATCCTAATTGACATCAGGAATGGAGGGTTGAAATCAATCAATTATTAATGAATTTGAGATGTCCCTTAATTGGCAATTGGGTTTTAAATATGATTGAAGTTAATCATTAATGAAGGATTTGTACAATCTCCTAACTGTCAATTAGGGTTTCAATGATTGAAATCAATCAATTAAGGAGAAGAGTTTTGAAAAATCTCTTAGTTGGCAATCAAGGTTTAATTCAATTCTTAAATGAGATTTGAAGATATCCTAATTGTCAATCAGGATTTGATTGAAGCCAATCCTTACTGAGAGATTTGAAAATTTCTTGATTGCCAATCAAGGTTTGATTGAAGTTGACCTTTAATAAAACATGTTTGAAAATCTCCTGATTGTCAATCAAGGTTTTGGTGATTGATTTGAGCCAACTCTTTAATAAAAGATTCAAAAATTTCCTGACTGTCAATCAAGGTTTTAATGATTGATTGGGGTCAACCCTTTAATGGGAGATTTGAAAATCTCATGATTGTAAATCTGTGTTCTAATGATTGATTCGAGTCAACCATTTAATAGGAGATTTGAAAATCTCCTGATTGCCAATTAGGGTTTTAATGATTGATTGAAGTCAACCCTCTAATGGAAGATTTGACAATTTCTCGATTGTCAATCAAGATCTTAATTTGTCGACACCAGAATTCGTTTCGAGGGTGTGTCGATGGATGGGATGTGCTTACATGGTGATCCCCCAAACAAGAAGGTCAAGCAAGGGTGGTAAGACTCTAATAAGATATAAAGACTAAAAATACAGAGTCGCCACCTTTATTAGTTTTTTGTTTAGGAAAAACAAAGGAAAAAACCCTATGGAGTCTATGATGCAGAGAATACGGGTTTGGGAGTACATTTGTGCATAGGGAAGGTGGTAGACTAACCATTCTACAAGCAATTAGCCAACCAACACCCGTTCTAAGAACAGTTACCGATTTGTGTGTGTGTGTGTGTGTGTGACCAAACTAAGAATAAGGAAAGAAAAAGAAACATTCAGTGAAGCAACACTGTCCAAAAGTCCAAAAAAATAGAGCCAAAAGCTCTAGCATGCTCTTGTTTGAAAAGGGAAATTTGGCCTCAAATGACCCTAAAAAAGAAAAGGGCAGCCCGGTGCACAAAGCTCCCATGTATGCGGGGTCCGGGGAAGGGGCGAACCAAAATGGATCTATAGTATGCTGCCTTGCCTTGCATTTTTGCAAGAAGTTGTTTCCACGCCTCGAACCCTTGACCTCCAGGTCACATGACGACAACCTTACCATTGCGCCTGAGATAACCCTAAATTTTAAAAATATAAAGTAAAAAAATTGATGGAAAAAAAAAAAATTTGTTTGATTGCCATGTGTAAATTCAAAGATGACCTTTTCATTTGAAAATTAAGATTGAGGGGAATCAACATATATCTAACTTCAATCAAGGTTTGGATGAGATGCATGGGATTATTGATTGATTTTTGGATTAATGGAAATTGTGGTCCCCATCCCATGATTGAAGTTAGAGAGTTAAATGCTGACAAGGTTGAAAATCTCCTGATCGATATTAGGTTTTAATGGAGACTTGAAGTCAATCAATTATTAATGAATTTGAAAAAAACCTCTTATTGGCATCCGGGATTTAAATATGGTTGAAATCCATCATTGTTGAAAGTTTGAAAATCTCATGATTGACAATCAAGATTTTAATGACAGATGTCCACCCATACATGGGAGATTTGAAAAACCTCTTGACTGTCAATCAGGATTTTAATGGCTGATCGAGTCAACTCCTTAATAGGATCATTAAAACCTTCATTACCAATCACGAGATTTCCCAATCTCCCATTTAAGGGTTGACTTGATCAACCATTAAAATCCTAATTAACAATCAATTATATGAGGTAATAATGAAGGATTTAATAGCTCTTAAGTTAGAGGAGGAAAATGCTCTTGATCGAGTGAAAAGAATTCATGTTGTTGTTGTTGTTGTTGTTGTTGTTGTACTTCTACTTTGTGCCTGTGCATAAGTGATTTTCTTTGCCTATGTCTGCTGCTTGTTTTTGCATAGTTATGTTATTTATTTCGATACTAGTCTGTGCAGATTGTAGTGTGTAAGGGGCGGTTTGATGGCCTCTATAAAGAGATCTTCAGCTGATACCATTAACGTGCAGATCACAGTCATCAAAAGTTGGATCCTCCAACTGCCTATTGAGACATCTCAAAGGTGCACCTAGAGAGGTCACTTATATCGAAATTAGGGTTGACACTTATATTCAGAGATATATTGATGCAGACTAGGCTGATCACCTTCAGACTGAAGATCCACATCTAAGTATTGTATCTTTGTTGATCATAAATTGGTTTCCTAGAAGAGTAAGAAATAAACTGCAGTGACTAGGTCAAGTACCGAGTCAAAGTATAGGGTCATGGCTCACACTACATGTGAGCTTGTTTGGTTAAAAAACATACTGGGAGAATCGAGTTTTCCACATTCTCAGTCTATGGAGTTGATGTGTAATAATCAAGTTGCTTTTCATATTGCCTCCAGCCCCATCTTTCATAAAATGAAACACATTGAAGTTGATCGCCATTTTGTTTAGGAAAAACTTGTGCAGAAGCCCCTTACCACCACTTAAGTGAAGCTTAATGTGCAGGTTGTTGATTTGTTTACCAAAGCTTTAGGGGCTGCTCGTGTTAAATTTATTTGTAACAAGCTAGGCGTATATGATATCTATGCTCCAAGCTTGAGTGGGAGTGTTAATGGTTATTTTAGTATTATTAAGTGTATTAGCGTCATGTTAATTAGTGAGAGCTACTAAGGGTATTATGTTCATCAGAATGTATTTTTAAGATATATTATAAATAGAGGGAGAGACCCATCTTCATGTTAGATCATTCATTTAATCATAAATCTCAACAATAATAAAAGTTGAGTTAATGCTTTTACCCAAAATCTGATTAAAAAAGAATTCACTGAATGTCTTCACCAAATTCCCTCTACCAATATCCCAATAGTCTTAAAAGAAAACCATACAGGACCCCATAGTTTTTAAAATAGGACCAGCAACCCCAGAAACTAAGTGAACTAAATCAACCCAGTAGGGGTCGGGTGACTTGGTCTAACCTGGCCAAACTTGGTGAGTCGACTGGGATGACCTGGTTTTCACTAAAAAAATAAAACACTGCAATTTTGCAGCCACCTAAGATTAAAACCATGACCTAAATCTTGCCAAAGAAGAGCATTACCACGGTGCCCACACTTGCTTTTGTTGGCAACATTCATATATATAGAAAATATATCATGTGCATCTAAAATTTTATCAAAAAATTTAAACTACCTAGAAAAAGTTATGGCAAATATTAAGGAATCCAAAATTTCATACGTGGTTATAAAAAGTGAAAAACGAAATAAGATGTATAACAAACACAATAACAAAATTTTCATTTTATACATCATTAACATTTAATTTTTCTTAATTTTGAATCGTACTAGAACAAATTTTTACTTTTAATGGTATTTAAGGTAGAAAGAAAATACAACATAAGATGAATTTCTTTCTTATTTTCCTTTTATTTTGTTTCTTCAAATAAAATCCTTGATCCAAATAGAACCTTATTAATTAACTAAATAAAACTCTATATTGCTATTATTTGGTATCAATTAATTAGATAAATATAAAATTCTCTCTAGTAAACAAATTTTATTTTTTCCTAATTTGTTTACTGAGGATCTTCGTAGACCTATGTGTGAGGAGCTAGATTGATGCCTTATAGTGACCAGATAAAGTGGTTGGAGCAGCCTTTTGAGGGAAGTGAGATTAACGTAGTTGTGTTTAAGGCTGAGAGGGACAAGGCATTTGGTCTGGAAGTGGTCAGCATGGTTTTAAAATCCAAACCCAAGACCAACCCAATGAAGCCACAAGGTTGGTTCAACCTGTCAGACCAGCAAGTCGAACCAATGGTCGAAAAATTGTGTGTGCTACAAAGAGGGTTTAATGACAATGTTGACGTTGATAATTATTATTATCATCAGAAGTTAAATAGGTATTAAATATTAGGGAGAGGGGAGGTCTAAATACATCTCCTAGATGATGGTACTTACTCCTTCTCTCATGAAATGACCTCCCATTTCTCACTCACAAATCTTCCTACAGCTTCAAATGAAGCAAGAGATGTCAAAGTTCTCCATTCAGATCAAAGGGAAGACCTTCCATTCAGATCGAACGGAAGACCTTTGATTTTTAGATTGGATACGTGGGAGAAATCAATTTCTGCTCGTGTTCAAGAATAATCTCTCTCGGACTAGATGGATTAAACTTCTGAAAGAGACAGTTCTCTGATTCCAGATTGTTTGCCAGATTTTGTTCGACCGAATAGGTGTTCTCGAAATATTTGTGTGGAAAATTTGATGTATTGGATCTTGATTAAGTGGACTAGGGTGGGGAAGTATTTGGAGTTAGGGATGGGATGGAAAGGTAAGTTTTTTTTTTTTTGTGTTTATTCCTGGCGGTGCAGAAGGGGTTGGCTGTTGCAGCTTTCTAAGCAAGTTTTGTGAACTAGCTAAAGCTTTTCATGTTCAACCTGGAGGCAGAGGTGTGGAGAGCCCTTCTGTACATAGATTGTGGAGTCAAGTGTCATTGAAAGGGAAGGCAAACAAAGGAGAAGGTTGCGGAGCGAAATCCAGCAAGGAAAGCAAATAGTTGTGAATCGGATAGAGGAGTTGTGTGTCCAATATGGGGTTGCAATAAAGTAAAAGGCTTTTGAGGAGCTGAAGCCAAAGGATCTCTGTTCAACAACGTATGTTCATATTGCTCAGGCAGCTGAGCTTGCTGATACTGCATATTCAGATAAGATTTCCAAGGAAAGTGCACTTGCAGATGAGGCAACTAGGTTTATGTTAAAGGAAGAAGATAAAAAATCTGGGTTGGGCCACTTAGTTCTGGTCTTGGACCTGGGCTAGTTAATTGAATTGGGAGGAGCCTCATTTTTATATAAATTGGGCCTCTCGAACAGGCCCATGTTGTTCAAGACCATATTTTGAATAAGAAGAACAGGTTGTCTCATATGGGGTCTTTTCAGAAGGACCAGGACCTTCAGCAGGCCCATCCGAAGGGAAAGAGTGATCAAGCCAGTCACCTTACAAATTCTTTTAATGGGCAGGCCCAAAACCCAAGCCCGAATAAAGGAAAAAATTAGAAGTGTCTGCTGAATAATTGGGTGAAATGGAAGACCTAAACACAATGATAGGTGTCTCCCTCTATTTATAATATATGCCAAGTACAATGGGAATGACCATAATACCCTTACTAACTCACACTTATTATTAACAAAACTCCAACACATAATAATAATACTAAATGACTAAATAACCATTAACACTCCCCCTCAAGCTGGAGCATATATATCATATGCTCCTAGCTTGTTCCAAATGAATTTCACACGAGCACTCCCCCCAAGGCTTTAGTGAACAAATAAGCAAGTTGAAACTCAGATTTCACATGAGTGATTGTAATGAACTTCTGCACAAGTTTCTCCACATAAAGTGGCAATCAAATTCAATGTGCTTCATCCGCTCATGGAAGACCTAGGTTGGAGGCAATATGAATAGCAGTTCAATTATCACACATCAACTCCATGGGCTAAGAATGTGGAAAACCTAGTTCTTTCAACAAATTCTTCAACCAAACAAGTTCACATGTAGCGTAGGCCATAACCTTATGCTCTGACTCAACACTCGACCTAGCCACAACAGTTTGTTTCTTACTTTTCCAAGACACCAAATTACCACTGACAAAGATACAATACCCGGTTGTGGATCTTCCAATAGAAGGTGATCCAACCCAATCTACATCAATATATCCCTAAATATTAGTGTGACCTCAATCCTAATATAAAAGACCTCTCCTAGGTGCACCTTTGAGATATCTCAATATGCGAATTACAGCATCCCAATGACTTATTCTCAAAGAATCAAGAAACTAACTCACAACATTTGTTACGAAAGATATATCTGGTCGAGTGACTAAGATAATTCAACTTTCCAACAAGTCTCCAATATCGTCCTGGGTTGGGTAACAAATCACTCATATTTGGCACTAGCTTGCTGTTAGGACCCATAGGTGTATCAACGAGTTTGGATCCCAATAGTTTAGTCTCATCTAAAAGATCAAGAACATACTTCCTTTGTGACAAGATGGCACCAATACGAAATCTTGATACTTCTATACCCAAGAAGTACTTCAATGGTCCTAAAACTTAGTCTGCAAGAAATGCTTTAGACTTCGAATACCTTGACCATCATCACCAGTAATCACAATATCATCCACATACACAATCAGAATCATTACGATAAAATACAAAATGATCAACTGCACATCGTTGAAGGCCAAATCCAAGTCCTACAACACTGAAGCGACCAAATCATGCCCTTGGAAACTATTTTAATCCATTTAGTGACTTCTTGAGTCGACACACTAAGCTTGACTCCCCCTGAGCAACAAACCCAAGCGGTTGCTCCATATAGACCTCCTCCTGAAGATCACCATGCAGGAAAGCATTCTTCATGTCTAATTGGTGTAAAGGCCAGTGATAGATGGTAACTAAGGAGATGAACAAACATATTGAGGCAAGTTTGGCTACAGGAAAGAATATGTCTGAATAGTCAAGGCCACACACCTGAGTATATCCTTTAGCAACAAGGGGGGCTTTCAATCGAGCCCGAGAACCATCTGGATTAACCTTCATAGTATACACCCAACGCAACCAACCACAAACTTATACAGAGGACGATGTATCAATTCCCAAGTATCCTTATCCTGTAAAGCATGCATCTCTTCAATCATTGCATTTCTCCACCCAGAATGGGATAGGGCTTCAGAAATAGACTTAGGAAGAGCAATAGAAGATAGGGTACTAACAAAAAAATAGTATGAGGGTAACAAGAAATCATAAGAAACAAAAGTAGAGATTGGATGTTGGGTACAAGTGCCTTTACCTTTTTGAACAGCAATAAGACCACTTGGGGAAAATGATCATCTAACGAGGAAATTGGAGGCGTCGAAATGGAAGCTGGAGGAGGCACTCCTCCCTTGAGTCATCATGTGTACACTTGCAGATTAGGATGATCCAAGTGATGAGAAGGACTCAAACTAGATGAAGATGCAGGACTAGACAAAGGAAATAAGTTAGGATTAGGAAGGCTAGACAGAAGAAAAGACTAATCAAGGTTGACAAAACTCAATAAATCAAAATAGCACAACGTAGACTCAAAAAAGGTGACGTTAGCAGAGACAAGGAATCGATGTAAAGTGGGGTTGTAACATCAATATCATAACCTAGAAAATACATTTGATAAAACGAGGATCCAATTTATCCCTTCCTAGATTTAATTGAACGAAGAACACACAATCAAATATACGAGGAAGAAAGGAGAACAAAGGAGCCTCAAGCAAGATAATTGAATATGGTATTTTACCACCAAGGACAGAGGATGGCATTTTATTGATGAGAGAGCAAGCAGTGAGAACAGCATCACTCCAAAAAAATTAAGAACATTGATTTGATACAAAAGGGTTCGAGTGACTTCAAGAATATGCCTACTTTTTCTCTCTACAACTCCATTTTGTTATGGAGTGTGGGCACAAGATGACTGATGGATCATGACGAAGTTTGTCATATAGGTAATGAATTGAGTACTTAAGTACTCTTTAGCATTATCACTACAAAGTAATTGGGTTGGCATATCAAACTGAGTTCTTATTTGAGAACAAAAGGCACAATAGATATTAAACTACTCACGAGCGATCTTTCATCAAATACAACCAAGTCATTCTATAACAATCATCGACAAAAGTGACAGTATCAAAACCCCAACTTTGACATGAAACGACTAGGACCCCAAACATCGAATAGACTAACATAAAAGGGCTAACGACTCTTTTATTGGCTCGAGAGGCAAAGGGAACACGATGATGCTTTCCTTATTGACAAGACTCACATTCGAGGGTAGACACAGAACTCAAAGTAGGACTATTGTTTTAACTTGTCCAATGATGGATGACCAAGGTGACAATGGATATGATGTGGCGTGTCGGCAACACTACAGGCAATAGAAGAAAAGAGCGACTCAAAGTAGTAAAGTCCATCAGCCTCACATCCTCTGCCAATCATCTTCCCCCGTCTTCAGATTCTAAATGAGAAAAAAATTAGGAAAGGTTACAAAACAACTTAGTGAATTTGTAATTTTACTAACAGACATAAGATTTAAGGAGGATTTAGGAATGTAGAGAATAGAAGAAGGAGAGATGGAGGGAGTAGGATTTACTGTTCCTATTCCCTTAGCAACAGCAGTGAACCCATCAGCAAGGGTAACTCGAAGTAGATTTGTAGAATACTAGAGAGTAGAAAGAAATTGGTGACACCTGTCATATGGCCAATAGCAGCAAAGTGGATAACCCAAGGACTAGTGGGAGAGATACCAGATGACATACAAATGGTATGGTTATTTTTTTTAGCAAAAGATGCAATGTGATGAGATGCTTATTGGGACGTCTGATACTGCAGGAATTTTAAATAATCTTCCTCTAAAACAGCTATAGTATGTTGTTCACTCAAACAAGTAACTTACGAGGGGGAGACACTTTTGGGATTTGGGAACTCCATCCCAACACAAATACAACCTCGATAGAGCAGAAAATCAAAAACACACAGCCGGCACCATGTTTTTCAAATTCACTAACTTGATCCCAACATAAACAACCTTCGACAACTAATGCAAACCACAAGCACACAATGTATCAATCAAAAAAAAAAAAACAGAAAATACCAATTTCAAGCTCAGTAAACTCAATAAACATAGACAAACAACTTCAAGAAGCACCAAACAACCATTTCTCAGATGTTGTAAATGAGCAACTAAAAAAGGTAAAATCTTTGAACAAAAAACATCACGAAAAACTTCAATAATATGTTTATAGAGGGATTCGAGCCCTGCTAGAAGAATTCAGGTTAGAAACATGCCTAAAATTTGCTTCACACGCCAGCACGTGAGGCCGGCCTTGGCAGCCTTCAACCGGTGCATGAGGGCGCATGACGAAGCTACTGGAGATGAGATTTCAGTAGGGGGTGGATCAGCAGTGTCTGTGGGTGACTATGGTGTTGTTTTTGCAAAATCTATTGTAGATCTTGTGTTCCTTAACTGGCAGTGTCGCCCACAAATTTTCCTGCGACTTCACTGGCTTACGGCAGCTGCTGGCCCTTTTTTAGGGCTATAGTGTTGCTGGAAGTTCTACAATGGTACACATGCAGCAGATTTAGGGTTTTGGGCTTCCATTTGATGATGACTGACAATTAGGGTTTAGGTCTCAGAATCTTGCTCTGATACCATGTTGAATAATTGGGTGAAATGGAAGACCTAAACACAATGATAGGTCTCTCCCTCTAGTACAATGGGAACGACCATAATACGCTTACTAACTCGCACTTATTACTAACAGAACTCCAACACATAATAATAATATTAAATGATTAAATAACCATTAACAGTGCCAAAGTGGTTGATTATTTTGGGCTTGCAGAGGGTAAAGAGGATGGTGCAGCTAAGGCTTACAAAAGTGATGGTGTTTTGGGGAGGATATCTAATGTCTCTGGCCTTAGATAAATTTAAGGGGTCCAAGGTTTACACTCATTAAAAGGCTACTTTAATAGGTATAGAAATGAAGAAATTGTCTGAAGAAAAGAGAAAGCACTCTTGTGAGGGAGTGCCAAAGGTTTTAAAGAGGAATTTAAAAGGAGACTTTGTATAGCAGAGGACATATATGCAAGGAATATGGGTAATTCTTGTGATGGGTTTACCAAAGGAAAGGAGGTTATGAAATAGGGAGATCTATCAGATAATGAAAGTGATGATCTTAGTGAGTTTGATCATGGTGGGAGTTTACTGCTGGATGAAATTAGGGGGCAATACGGATATGTATCCAACTCCAATGATGTTCTAGGGGATTTATCATATGTACACCCAGTCACCCATCTACGTTGGAAGGATTGGAGGGGTTTCTATCTTTGAAAACAACGGTTTGGTTAATGATTTGCAGCGCAAAAGATGGACTTTTACCAACACCAGTAGAGAAGATTTCAAGGAAGGATTTAGAAGATTTCAAGTTCTTATGGACAAATTAGATTTAAAGATGTGTGATCCTAGAGGAAATGAAGTGTGTTTTGATGGGTGCAAAATTTAAAAAAGGTCAAAGGGAGTTAGCTAACTTGAAGTGTGAGTGAATTATAATAGTAAGGGATTCGAGGGGGGATTCTTGGTTAATGTTATTTTTTTAATTTTTTTTTGTACTTTTATTTGCTATTTTTTTTTCGGGGTGGACTTCTTGTCCCCTTCTGCTGTATCTTCTTTTTCTTCATCTAATATACCTTCTTTTATCATTTAAAAAAAAAGAATAATAATAATAGTGGAGAGGGATTAATATTTTGAAATTAATTTTAAATAGTATGTTGCACAAAGCATCCATGTATGCAGGGTCCAGGGAAATAGCAGAACCTTGAACACACATAGGCCACAAGGATCCTCCTCAATAAACAAATTAGCAAAAAAAAATCTGTAGTCTCCTCAGTAATCAAAGAAAAATCAATAGTGACCTCTCTGCCCCTCAATTCCAGCTTCATAATTGCATTCCTTCTCCTCCTAAATCCAAACTATGGAAAAATTTAGAATTGCAGTCACCTTCCCTAACCCACTTAAACTACGTCTTTTGCCTCCAACTTCTTGATTCCCAAAAATCGCCCCCTCTAAATCATTAATCAACTTTAACCCCTTCACCTATCACATTCCGAAAGATTTCCCTCTTGAACCTACCCAACCTTTCTCACTCCAAATATTCCTAACCAAAGATTGAAAAGATTTATGATCGAGCCACATATTTTTAAATACAAATGAAGTAGCCCCCCACTTGAACTTACTAGACTCTAGTAGAATAGGAAAATGATCCGACACTAGCCTAGATAAACCTGATGAGAAAGATTAGGAAACTCATTCTCCCACCAGCTAGATAACAAGAATCCATCTGAACAACTAGCTACTCTCTATTGCTCCCCTCCCCCCCACCCAACAACATCAACAACAAGAAGCATTAAGTCCCACTAGGTAGGGTTGGCTGCATCAATCCTTTTCCACCAATTCACTCGATCGAGGGTGTTTTCCTCTATTAGATTAAGAGCTATTAAATTCTTCCTCATTACCTTATTCCAAGTTATTTTATGCCTACTCCTACCTATTACTAATGAAATTACAATTTTACCAATGGTAATAATAACAACAACAACAACAACAATATCCTTTCAAAGAGACGAGAACAATAATTTTTTTATCACAAAATAAATATGTTAAAAATGAGAAAAGAGAGAATTACAAGCTAGGAGAGGACGAGATCCTTAATGCAAAAAATAAAACAAAATTAAACGATAAAAATCAAAATGGAAATAAAAACAAAAAGAGAAACTATCAAACCCTAATTAAGAGAACCCCTCTTTTAAGCCCTCACTTCATATTGGTAGAACTTTATAATCTTGCTAGTTCACTAAGGGTGTAATTGGTTCATAACGGTTCGGTTATGGGCCAAACTGAAAATCGAACTGAACTTTACAGTTTTCAATCTTGGTGAACTGAAACCCAAACCGAACCAAACTTATTATCCCTTGGAGAACCGAACATTAGAGGTTTGGTTCCGACTTTTCCGATTTTTAACCAAGGGCTTGCTGTCCGATGAGGCGACGAGGGTTGCAACTTGCGAGGTTGCACAGGTTGGAGGCTTGGAGGCAGAGTCGCAGAGGGTCGAGAACTAGAGAGTGGCCGAGTGGGGAGGTAGAGCCGCAGAGGGTCAAGGACTGGACAGCGGCCAAGTGGGGAGGGAGGCATAGCCGCACCGACAGCACCGCAGAGGTAGAGCCGCAAAATTTTGGGAGGGGGGTCGGTTGAAAATTGAGATTGAGAATTTGAGAAGAAACCCTAAAAAACTCCCATTATATATAAAGGGAGCAGATCACTACAACTAGGATAAATGACCAATCATATCTTAATACACATTAATTATATTAATTTATATATACAATTTATATTTAAATCGGTTATTCCATTTTTCGGTTCGGTTCTATTTTGAAACCAAAACCAAATACCGAAAAATTGAACCGCATGTGATTTTGGTCCGGTTTCAGTCTGCTTTCAGTTTTTCAGTAATTTTTGTACACCCCTATAGTTCACCTTGACCTTTAGTTGCTTTTCTTTCGGCCCCATCTAATCAAACTTCATCACCTCCAAGATCAACCAACCACATGCCCATATCATCAAGAATTTTTTGAGCACTAACATAATGCATAATAATCTCCTCCACTAGAGTAGGTAATAACCCATCCCAACATTTATTATTCACAATTAAGTCGACAACCAATGCCCCATCAAAGACAGAAGCATCCTCCAAGCATTCAAGCAGAGAAGGGTGCACAAAAGAAATATACCCAATAGCATCTAAAGAGTCCATAATATAATCCAAACTTTCTTGAATTGCATTCAACAATGAACAATTATCGTTGTTGTTGTCGTTGCAGTTGCCATGGTCACTGTTGTTGTTGATCCAAAAATATATATATCAATAAAATAAGGTTAAATTGAAGAATGGCTTTTTTCTTCATTCAGTTTCAATCACCATTCAAAAATACTATACATTGGAAAGGAATTGAAATTATAATTTTGGTTGTCATTGCTTGTAATTAATCAAACACAATAATCGCATTCCAACAACAATTCTATTCCTACCCGATTCCTTTCTTACCTTGATTCTTTCCTACTTCAATTACATTTCAAGGACGAAGCATAGTGTTATACTACAAGAGGTGAAAAGAGAGAGAGAGAGAGAGAGAGAGAACAAAGCAAACAACAATACAAGGATACAAAAAATTAAATTATCAAGGCCCTTCAATTGTGTTGCAAATTAGTGAATTGAACCCTGGCAACATTCTAAATGCAAAACACCAAAAAGATGCCAAGAGAAAAACTATACTCCACACCTCCGCAATAGTTTTCCTTCCCCAAATACTTCACTAAGTATCCATCTCCACAATAATCCTACTTCTTCCTAGAACTAAAACCCTTTGAACTTTAGAGAAAAAAGCATTCCAATGTTGGTGGGAAAATCCAAGACTCCCCAAACACATCAAAAATCTTACAACAAATACCCCACAAGGAAGAAAAAGTAGAAACAAGAGAACATTTGTTTTGCAAGGGAAAGATCAATGAGGGCACAACCATTGATGAAGTAATGGAACTCCTACATGTTAGTTGTCTCTAAGGTTCTCCTGCACTTTCATGTGTATATACCCAAGGGGCATCCCATTTGCCTCAACCTAGGTTCATCTCAATAACCTGCCCGCTCCCAGCCTCCACCAAATTCAAATTCCCTCCAATCTAATCACAATTTACGGAGCATCCAAATCTCTTTAGTTTCCTGTTTGCATCCCTCTTTCGACTGCTTCCCTGAGGTTTTTTCACAATTTACAAGTGATTCTACCTTCCTACCTTCTCTTCTTCTATATTTCTTCAAATAAACACATTGCTCTGTCTTCGAGACCTTCAAAACAGACTCCAATAGTCTTACTAACTTCATTTGGAGAATAACCCAATCAGACACATGCTCTTTGAAGCTGGTGCTGTCAATATCCAACCATTTACACTCCTTAAAACAAGGTGAGGAGGGGCTGTCCTGGCAGCTTGTGAGGTCTGAGAAAGATGCACAAATTAGCGCTAGGCACTCCTCACCCAAGGACCTCAAGGACCCCCATCGGATTTCCCTCCAACCTTATCAGCCTGGTCAAGATGAGTCTGCAGGTGGTACAGGAGTTCTAAAGCAGATCTGAGATTCCTTGAGATATGCTGGGCCGCCACAATAAAGTAAGGAGGCAAAAGCATTTGGACTACTCAAAGGAAACAATTGAGACGGTAACAGCTTGAAAGTAAGTTACTGGGGCAAAGGCTAGAGGGAACCAAAAGAAGGCCTACCCCTAATTCCTTAAAACCAGCAAAGAAACTGCACCATAAAGGAGTAGGCCCAAAAGATTCAAAAATAAGATTGTTTGATCCCTTGGAGACCTTACGCTCTTGCCAAACAACGCGTGTGAAGGATCACATGACTTCACTCTCCTTCTCCTGATCCATCTTCTGCAATTTTTGAAAGAGAGGCTGCTGATGCAACCGCAATGAGTGCAGTGGCACTCGACCTCTGAAGGACTTGACAGTGTTGCTGCTTTGAGACTGACTTGGTTTTTCAACTGGTATGATTCGATCAAGGGCGCCTTCGTCTTCAACAAAAATTTGGAGCTTGATTTCTGGTTAGGGATCACTCTTCTTCCCAGCTCAGCATCCATCTTCTGCAACTTCTTGAGAGGGAGGCCGCTGATGCAGCAGCAATACGGACAGGAGCACTTGAACTCCAAATGACTTGACAGTGTCACTGCTTTGAGACTGACTTGGTTTTTCAACAGGTATGATTTGATCAAAGGCACCTTCGTCTTCAACAAAAATTGGAGCTTCATTTCTGGTTAGGAATCACTCTTCTTCCCAGCTCAGCCACAGCACTAACGAATTTGCTCCAACCCTTCGAATGTAACCCCTCTGAGAAGGCTACGCACCTCCATCCACCAGCATTCATCTCCACTAGGGCAAAGAACGAGCCGAAACTGGTCTCCTTGAGTTGAAGCAACAAGGTTTTTTTCCTTAATCCTCATACAAAGCAGCCATGAAGGGGTTAACTTCCTCTCCTTGCTGCAACTCCAGAAATCTTCCATGGCAGCAAGGAGCAATCCAATTTCCTCCACTCCAAGAAAGATGGAGCTGCTCCTACCTCTTCGATATTCTATGATTCAAAGAAGGTCAACATGCTCGCCATCAAGCACTAGGTCAAAGGATTTTCTCTCGATCAAATTCTCCTTCCTTTCGCCGCCTCACATGACAGAGAGAGATGAATGATGGTAATTTACCACGAAAGACCAGCAACATTAACAGCAGATTGAATCCATCCAAGCCAAGAGCCTTATCACCATAAAAGTCATTGATGACCAGAAGAACTTCATCTTGAAGGGTCTTTCCAGCCACAAATCATCAAAAGGTTGTCAAAGACCTCAAAGGCAAGTTATCTAGTTTGGGGCAACCAGATAATGCTTCTGTACATCTTGATTTAACACAAGGGAAAAACAAATAAGAAATATGTGAAAAGAACTTCCTAGGACTGGCATGAGTAGGCATTAAATCTCATGCCCACATCTCACCACTTTGCTCAATTCCAATTCGAAATTTACTATGATCTCCTTAGGCCATAACGACAGGCTCCAAAGGAAAACACCATAGTCATTTACCCACTTAAGGAAATGTTCTTAGAAATAAGGTTACAAAAACCCAGACTGCTCTCACTCTCTCTTAGGCTTACAACCAAATGTTCCCTAGCCCCCTCTCCCAACCCAATCACAAAATCTCTCATCAATTTTTCAATTTTTTTAGCCACACTAACAGGAACTCTAAATAGAGGTAGGATTACTGCCTAATGGAATGTCCAGATACAAAACAGGCCAATTATGAACAGCACACCCTACCCAAAGCTAAAAACCTATGAACCACACCTTGCTCTAAATTATTACTCACCAAGCTACACTTAGAAAGATTAACCTTTAGCCCAAAAATTCTTTCAAAAACGTGCAAAAGAGTCGAAAAAATTCATAAAAGTATGTAAATTGTCTGAAAAGAAACAAACAGAATCACTATTCTAGGTGAGAAATTATCATAACATCCAAACCAACTCTACGACCCTCCACTAAACCCCTCTTCCCCCAATGCTTAATGGACCTGCCAAGAATGGCCATAAAGGATCACCCTGATGAACCTCCCTTGAAGTACTAAACCACAACTTAGGCTGAAATGCTTAACTTGAACACGAAATGTTTCGGTTCATGGACTGGGAACAGGATCATGGAACAGCACATGCTCCAAAATGAGGAACATTAAGATACCATTTGGTATCATTGTCAAAAATTCTAGAAATGGAAACCAAAAACAAAAATCAAAAACCAATAACAGAAACCAAAAATTGAAACTGTCAACCTGTTTGATTTTGTCACTGGATTTGAAAACAAAAACTAAAAACCTATTTGGTTATTCACTTCCAACTTTTGTTATTTCTTGAAATTAAAATAATGCCTTATAACAAAAATCAAAATGTCGTTACATAATAATAAAAAGATTAAATCATTGCCAAGAAAATAAATATATAAATACATAACGACTAAAATTCAAAATCCTCAAAATAAAGAAAACAAAATTTTAAAAAAATCCAAATCTTGAATCCTTAAAGAAAACTCTTCAATGACAAAACTCAAGCATCCATCAAACAAATATTTATAAACATTATATTATATTTACCAAAAAAAATCTTTACTTCAAAAAAAAAAATAATTAATTTTCTCCTTTTTAGAAACTTTTCCATACATCGTATAGATAATTCCTTAAGCATCAAGCAAAATTAATAGAAACGTCAGCAAAAGAAAGCGACCAAGGGGAATGGGCATGGAAACAAGAATACGGAAGATCGCAACCGGATATCATTGCCTGAGAAGACAATACATGCTGTGCGGATCATCGCCAGAGAAGATGCAAAGGTTAGAACTATTTCAACAAAAAAGCAAACACTTAAGATCAAAAGAAAAAAAATAAAAACTTGTTCAGATAAAGGAGAAAGAGAAGCAAAATAGAGAAATGAGACAAGTAGAGGGAGGGGGAACACATAGAAGTGGGGCATATAAGGGAGGGGGAGCAGCTTGAATGGTGGTTTAGATTAGATGGAGTGGGTAACAGCATGAAGGCTTGGGTATGGGCTCAAATAAAAGACAAAAATAAAAAAAATAAATAAATAAAAGAACATACAAAACGCACTAGAGGGAATTGAGCACACGACACCCTGTGCGGCATTTTTTTTAAAACAATCAAATCTGCCACTTCACATCCGCTGCACAACGGAGTGAAAATCACAAAAAGTGATTTTTTTTTTTTTTAAGAAACAAGAGAAACCGTTTCTTGGGGGATTTCACAGCACAAGAAACCAACCCCATTTGTACTCTTAATTTTAGTATTTGAAAAAAAATACGCAAATGGAAGACCAGCAATGAAAACGGAACCAAACACACCCTAAGGGTATAATTATCTACATATTGGTGAAAAATATATAATGGAACTTTTATATTTTGGAGAGGATGTTAAGGTGTTTTTAAATCTAGAAGAGATTTTGTTCTGCGTAATAGATAAAAAAAAATCACTAAAAATAGAATTATAATGTAATAACTATCCATTTGAGCTAATAAAAACTATGCCATGTGAAAAAATATTGACAGGAAGCTTTTGATCATTAAATTTCGCATTCTAGAACAAAAATGAAACATATTTCAGAGCATTTGTGTCAAATCATGGTTTGCTAGGGTGTTAGTGTTTTCTAGTAAGTATGGGCTGACCGTCAACAATAACTTAAAAACATTTCCTCCCTAACACAGTGGAGAAAAAAAAACTCCAACTCAATTTATCATATGCAGTCCAACTTTAAATAAAAATCCATTCCTATGATCCCCCATCACGTCTTCCACAACTTCATTTGATACCAAAGCTGCATCCAAAATCTGAGAGACTCCCTATAAAAGCACTTCGACAACAAGGGATGATAACACCCAAAAGACCTCATTCCACCTATTTTCCAGCACCTTTCAAGGATCTGATACATACTAGTCGGCAGGCTAATGGGCCAAAAGTTCCTCATCTTAGGGGTGCATTTGTTTCAGTTGCTAATGTTTATAGGACTTATCATAGCTATCATGTCCCAAATTGAATTATCATTTATAAAGGACAAGCTAATCATTGAGAAGATCAAAATGCCCTAAAGGAAAAGAACGACAAAAAAAAAGGACACACAAACGGTAATTCAGTCCTTGAACTACTTAGGTTTTTAACCCCTTTGGGTGGGGGATTGTGAGCTAACCTTATACCATAGTGGGCTAAGGTACTCACTTGTGGTCAAGCATATTCCACCCATGTTGTCTAAAAAATAGGCTAACGGTGCTTAACCTAGCCAGCCCAACCACCAAATAAACGCATCCTAAGGCACGTCCTATTAGTAAAAGTCATATCCCACATGTGTGTTACACCAAACACTAGAAAAAGATGCTTAACCAAGCCTAGCCACCAAGGCTAATGCACCCTAATAGAAT
The DNA here is from genome assembly GCF_029873635.1 of Malania oleifera. Lineage (NCBI taxonomy): Eukaryota > Viridiplantae > Streptophyta > Magnoliopsida > Santalales > Ximeniaceae > Malania > Malania oleifera. The sequence continues at coordinate 156,425,139 of NC_080417.1, forward strand.
TATCCCTCTTAGCACCAAGTGAACAAAAAAGGTAAAGTTAACACTCCTCCCAACAATCCCATCATCAAATAACTATCTATAAAATGAAGAATATCCTCCTCAACAATATCCAACAAATCTAAGGAAAAAAAAAAACTCATAATAAAGCCATCCAGCCCAAAGGGCTTCTACTTATCCATCCCAAAAATCACTCCTAATGCCCTCCTCGAAAAGCCTCTCAAGACAAGCCGACTACTCCATTGATATAGGAAACTGACCAATTAAAACTCTAGTGATTATCCTCCAAATACAACTCCTTGAAGAAGGAGGCGATCTCCTCATCAATCAAATCAATATACTCAATCATTTCTCCATACTCATTCTCCAATTCCTTTATAAAATTTCCCGCTTTCTACCTATAACCCCTTTATGAAAGGGGTCAAAGTTACAATCATCTTTTTAGCCACTTCACCTTAGACTTCTGCCTCGAACTAATAGCCTCCTTCAAAGAGAATAGAATCTAATTCATTCAGTAACTCACCCTCCTCTCTTCCCACTCCACCACTTGACCCTCCTCTCCCACACTATCAAGCTCTTCTATCCCCTTAAAAATGTTTCGTTTCATAATGCCAATATCCCCAAAAACATCCTTATTCCACACCTTCAATTTATTTTAACAAGCTTCAATTTCTTTGCTAGATAAAACCCCTTCCAACCCTCTACCACACATTCACCCCACCATCCTGTAATAAATCTACAGATTTTATGCCCCAACGACATGTTTCCAATCCTAAACATATTAGGACCCCACCTTAACAAAATTAAAATCAAGAACAATCGAGTAATGATCAAACACAAGCCAAATAAAATTTCCTTGGATAAGTTAAAGAAGGAGTCTATCCACTCATTTGTAACCAAAAGCTTATCAATATGAGTTGCTACAGACCTCTTGAAGGAACAGACCAAGTAAACTAAGCATTGGCTAGAGTCACAATCACTTAATGTTTTTGTTGGGGCTTGGTAATGTGGTTTCTAGTAACATTTTTTTAGTTGTGAAAAGGTTATGGAGATTCCCCTCAAAGGCAAATTCCCTTTGGCACAAGCTTATTAGGAGCAAGTATGGTGTTAATGGTTGGGATACCAAAGGAGTGGCAATGTTTCACATAAAAGCTCATTTCCGAAGTTGCCCCGGCTGTTCTTCCCACTCACTAAACAGATAATGACAATTTGAGTCAAATTTGGGAGGATTCTTGGATGGGGAGGTTATTTTGGAGGTTTTGGTGCCTCATTTTTTCACATTATCCATTCATTTCAACTTCTTTTTCTAACTCTTCAGAGGGGAGCATTCTAACTTGGGATTTCCACTTTCTTTATGAATCTTGATGAAAGAGGGGTTGAGGAGCTCATCACTTTGCTAAGGGTTTTTGACTCTTTTGCTTCTCAATTGAGGAGTGATTATAGGGTTAGGCTAAGGGATTCATCAAACCTTTTTTCATCAAATTATTTCTTTCTACACTTATTGGAACCTTCAATCCATTCTTATGTTCCTTGAATGTCATTTGGAATGCTAAGGTTCTTTTTAACAAGATAATGACTTGTTACAGATAAGGAGACCCTACAAGGCTATCCACTTGTCAGGTGGCACGACACCTATGATCCACCATGTTATCTATTTCGGTGAAACAAAACAACCTCACAAATTTTGGTCGAATGCTTGTTGATGCAGTTTTGAGGTTTTGGATAGAGCACAAAATGGGTAGCATTATGGAAGTGTGTGGTATATGTGACAATATTCAATACTAAACTGCTTCCTTACACTTGTTATAGGATAGAGTAGTTTTTCTAACTTCTTCTTGGGCACACCTTCGGGTATTTTTTGGATACTTTCATTCTTGGGCAGCACTTCTGTAATTGTTTTTGTCCTCCAAACTTCCAAAGCTTGTATTATTGTTTCTTTGTTGATGAATGATTTTTTTCATATCCAAAAAAATATCCTTATTAAACTCATCAAAACCCCTCATGCTCATCATCATCCAAAACCCACCCCCCACCCTCCCTCCCCCCCCCACAAAAAAAAAAAAAAAAACTTCTTATGAGACATCCTAATGACCTTTAAACCTCCCCCAACAACCCAAAAGGAGACATAGAGACCATACAAATCAGACAAAGCAAACTTCTAAGATGGGGCACAATTTTGAGCCATACACAAACATAACCACCACAATCCCCTACTTTTGCAGTCCATATATAACTGTTGATTTTGGCAAGAGGAAATCTTAGATTATTTAATTCAAAAGAAGCAATATTAGGAACATATGCTAGATTAATAAAATAAAATAAAAAGGGATTCGCAAGAAAAAATCCCAAAAGAATCCAAAACTCAAGATCATCTATCCTCCCCATTGAGAAATTAAATAATCAATGATAATCTGCACACACAAAAAAAATTCTACATCTCATTTAAATTTCAAAGAAAACAATAAGTAGAAAGCACAACCCTTCGACTAAATAAAAAATCAACAGATATTACTAATGCCAACCAAGTTAAAGAAGTAGAACATTGACACAAGTGGAACATTAGTAGCAGCACGTGTAGCACAAGTTATGTTACACAGTTGGATATGCTTGCCATCCAGGACTTAAGCATCTAATGATTGTCAAGAAATATATGAAAAGATGCATCATTATTTTGAATAAACATTTAAATACAATGAAAATTAAAATTTACAAAATATATTCAAAATTATGTAACATGTAAAATATTATTCTTGACACTATTGATTTCAGTGGATCAACAAAAAATAAACTCATATCATTACTGTGCTACTTATTCACACTCAGTTACTGATTCTGGGTATAAGCACACTCTAGTATTAGATATTTAAAACAATGGAGTTACGGAACTAAATATTTACATAGAGAGCTAATATTGTTTTGTCTGCCAATTAGGCAACTACTCCATGTTAATCTCCCAGAATCAAGAGAAGAACTGCCAAAGAGCTAAACAAAATAGCATATGCTGAAGACTAAATCTTACCAACGAATTTGAAAGGAAAACTGGAGACTCTAGAAGCGTTGTCGGACTGAGACCTGGAGGGATTGTCAAGTAAGGAGAGGGGGCATCAGGGTTTAATGACAGGTCAGCAGATCTGATGGTTTCTGTATTGAGCTTTGGAGCATTAAACCCAGCTCTGGCAACCATCCTTTCCATAAGACCTCCCCCAGAGTTTAACTTCTGCTCAGATAATGCACTTAATTTAGTCAACTGGTCACCAGAGACGCCAGTTAGTGTCACATCATTTTTATCAGGATTTCTGGGCACAATGTGCTCTCTGGCACCCAAAAGTAGCCCCTCAACTCCATTTTCACCAGGAGGTTTCAAGATTGATTTTTTTGCACCATCATCACCACCCAACACTGCAGAGAATAAGGTTCTTGGGCTTGGAGTCGGAGGCACCCAATCTCCAATAATGGCAACTTGGTCATCGATGCCAGCCATAATGGTTCAAAAAACCTTGGCTACTATTGGGGACGACTTAAATTAAGGTGCTACACAGTTCACAGTAGATGAATTCCTGAAAGATTCCCATCAGATGCAAAAGGTGACGAGATAAAATATGAAGTCCAATATATGTAAAACGGAAAGCATGAGAAATTCCGCAAAAACATTAAAAGGGCGGGGAAGAGCCAAGCATTTTTGTGGGTCCATGAAAAACATTTCCAATCCATAATAATATCGAATTACTAGCAGGACGAAATTTGCACGATTAATAAAATAATTATTATTTAAATAGCAGCATATATCATGATCATTGTTATCGATGTCAGATAACAAAATAAAAAATTTCACAAAATACAGAGACTGAAAACAAAACAAAGAAAAAAAAAAGAAATTAAAGCAGGACCATCGGGGAGAGAGAGGGGGATAGAGAGAGAGATTTCAAAGGTTGAAAATGATTATGCTAATTCCATAGGCATCTAATCACAAAGCACGGAGGGTCAAATATGAAATTGATATCAATTGAGACTTTACCTGACCTAATGAGCTGACCGGACTTAAGCTGACCCCAATCCATCGGTTCAAGGATCCTTCAACCCTCCTCCTCCCTCAGAGTCGGAAAGAGAGACACCAGGAAACATCCCACCTTTCTCCCAATTTCCGTCTCTTTTTTTCTCTCTTTCCGTCAGGGGACGGTGACGATGGCGAGAAGACAACAGCTTTACATAAAGAAGGAAAGAAGATATCTTGAATTTCCCCCACTTTTTTTGTTATTGCTAATTATTATTATTATTTTATTGAGAGAGAGAGGAGCGGTGGGGAGGGACCGGACATGGATAGAATGTTTGAAGAACAGAAAAGGGCAAAAAATACCCTCTCGCCTTCCATCTCCGTTGATTGTTTTGAAATTATTATTTTTATTTGATTTGCCCTTTCAGCCACACTAATGCCTGCCTGCCATTTGTCTTTGACGTCCATTCGGCAGGGTAGCGTCGTCTTAAAACTACAAATATAGTTGGGATGGAATCCTTGTGAAATATTGAGGAAACAAAAACTAAAAAATAAAAATAAAAACTAAAAATTAGAAACCTAACTATCTATTTAATTAATATTTATAAAACTAATATAAATTAAAATTTTAATTAAAAAAATATTCATTTTTATTTTTAAATCAAAATATTATCAAAATAATAAAATTATAATTAATACACATTAAAAAATTATTATAAAAAAAATAAAATTAATTGTATTCATTTTACTTAATTATTCTACTTTCAAAATTTACTTTACAATAAAAATTTTATTAGACATAACAATTAAAAAATAATAAAAGTATTTACTATTAGTTTTTAAAATTTATTTATATTTTTATTTTAATTATATTTAAATTTATATGATCATTTAATTTTTATTTCAATTTAAAAGTATATAAAATGAATAATTTAATCCAAAAAACTATTTCTGGATATTAAAATTTTTGGCAATAGGTTGCCAAAATAACTTAAAATTATTAAACTAGTTTCAATTTTTTAATAAACAGTTAAAAATTAGCAACAAAAACAAAAAATTAACAACAGAAACAAATGCATTTTTATAATCTATTTTTTCAATATTGAGATTGAAAACAGAAAACAGGAATCAATAATGATACCAAACAGGTTAAATTTAGTTATTTTGTTTGCAAATGTATGGTGTATCATAATCCTTGTTTATTTTTACTTTTGGATTTTGTTCTTTGTTTTAAAATTGAATAATAAGGACAAATAGGTGCTCTGTTCTATTGTCAAGAATTCAATTGCCCAACACCAGTGACCCTTAAAATTTGAGATATGTCATCTATAATATCCTTTCTTATGTCAGTTTCTTGTTTTCTCCTTGAATTTTGACTTCTTTATTGCTAAAATAAATTATTTTAAAAATATATATAAAAAAATGGACCTCTATTAAAAAAAACCCCCTTTTTTGAATCAAAACTAAAATAAAATGAAACTTTTTAGCTCAATTTTGTTGAGCTCCTTAGAAGAAAGAGGATGTGATGTGTTCATCGTAACTCTCTTCACACCTATTCAATCAATGCTTGGTGTGTGTGAGAGAGAGAGAGAGAAAGAGAGCTTTTTCCGTCCACTGTCTAACACAGCAAAAATAACAATGAATGGGCTTTGTATCATATTGGATGAGTGGGAGTGGGAGTTGGAGTTGGAATTAGAGTTGTAACTTATATACAGATTCCATCCTTTCAAAATTTGAAGGCTTTTGGGATGTGATGTGCTTGTTGCAACCATTTTCACTATTGTTCACGCCCCAACCCGCCACGTGGGGCCGGGGTACTACTGTAGTGATGTCTATGTACCTAATACCATCTGTAGCGCCCCGACCCCTCTCATGGCTCCGGGGTGCTACTTTAGTGACGTCTGTGTACCTGATACCATCTCATCATATATAATATGCAGCAAAATAAAACATTCTCCACATTCTATTACGAGAGTCTAAACCACAATATACATCAAGGTTCTTCTATAATATCTGAGAAAACTTCCTTGGATGGATAACTGAAAGTCATAATTTAACCCCTCATGACAAGATTGTGCGGCCCGTAGGCGGGACTTAACACTGGTTGGTCAATCAGGATAAGTCAATTGAACTTCAATAGTCAGATCGGTCACCTCAACCATAACTGACGGGGAGTCTGTCCACAACCAAGGCACGATCGACTGCTGAAAATCCACACACTATTGGATATATGTGGTTGCACTCTGAACTGAAATGGCTATGGTACCGTGCTCTGAAAACTAATCTAGTCCATTAGGTCTGATAATATATATATATATATATATATATATATATATATATATAACTTATATATTTATATTACCGATTAACCATGATTATGCTTAACTAAAATAACTATAACGCTGTAATAAACTGATCTGAATAAACTGAAATATCTGTATGTTATGGTTCTGAATCTGTATATCATGGTTTTCTAAAACTGAATTTCATATTTCTGTATAAGCTATAAAAATCATAAAATCTGCATAAATTATAATTCTGGCTAATACTGCGTATTGTGTTTTCTATATAAACTATATAATCAGGGTACTGAGAAAACTATATATTTTAACTTTGTAAAACTACATAAAATTCCTAATAACATGAAAGTTGTATAAATTATGTACTATACTGATAAATTTCTCATGCCACACAATTAATTAAATAAATACATATACTGAAATCTATAGAACTGTATAATTTTCTTACTCTGAAAACACTCATAATCATATATCATATTTTACTAGTAAATATTTTTAAATCAGCTGGCATAGCATATTTCCCTTACCTATCTGATTAGGGGACTTGCCTCTAATTCAACCCTCACGCCCTCGGTGTACCAACCTCAAAATCCTATAATTACATATATACAAATTTCCCAGTAAAACACTAAATTTCCCAGAAAATCATCACACTCATATTTCCTGAACCTGCCTATTCGTAATTTCCTAAGCTATAATTTACCTAGGCTCTTGAAAAAATATCTACTGGGATCCTCAACCCATGCCTATAGGATCCCAAAAACACCCTAACCTTCAAATTATAACATCCTAATTTTACTCCACAAAACACCAGTATATTCTCATACCACACAAAATATGGGTTCAGATAAACCTGGTAATACTAAAAATACCTAAATAATCTACTTACCCTGATTTTGAGATGGTGCCCAAACTTCTTAAATCAACATTCTGCTATGACTAAGTTGTAGAGAATCTCCCCAGGATCACCGTGGTATCTTTTGATCGTCGAATCGGGGAGAATCGGAACCGAAAATCTAGAGAGAAGGTGGAGGGTTCATTTTCTAGAGAGAGAAAGTGAAATGGGACAAATTTCTTTGCTGAAAAGTGAATTTTCGGCTATATATAGGTGGCTAGCCACATGGCTTCATCAACGAGGCGAAGAAGGGAGCTCATCGACGAACTCATAACCTTCGTCAACGAACTTCAGGCCCTAAAGCCACCCCTCTCAGTATCTTTTCATCAACGAGACACGTGTCCTCGTTGACGTGCCCAAAAAGGTTGTTTGTCGACGAACACAAAGCGTTCGTCGATGAGACTTTACTGTGTCCCCTTTTAAAATCTCCTTTTCTCTCCCTCCTTTTATTATTTTAATTGCGATAAATTTTCAAGGTCTCTACATGCTGGGTGACGCTACATAAAATTGCATCAGGGTCTCCACCTGCCATGCTGGAAGGTCCTGCATCATCAACCCCCAGCATGTGCACTACTACTCCCTAGATCCATCCTACAAATGGTATAAAATAGTCCTAGAACTATATCATCATAACTCACTAACACACCCAGCAAACTAAAACCCACAAGATATTCTGCTATAAACATTTCTTTTAAGATTCAATCCTACCACTTAGAAATGAGAAACGGTGATAGTATCCATGGTTTTCCTGAAATCGCCTGTAACGCCCCGTACCCGTTATGTGGGGCCTAGGGTGTTATGAGACCAATCTGGTGTCTCTGATACCATTCATGCAGCAGAACTAATTAAACAACCTCAAACAAAAATACGAGAGTTCTATATACATATATAAACAAACCCATAAAAGAGTATATCAATTCCTCCATATTACATAACCAGGAAAATTTTAACATATAAAACTGTATATAAACTTGTTCTTTCATCTACTCATAACTAAACCCCACCCTAGAGCTTTCTAAGCTCGATCACCTGAAAAGAATAAGAATTCGATGGGGTAAGACACCTCTCAATAAGGAAGAAAAAACTATAAACAGTGTGTGATAAAGAGTTTAATATATACCAAAAATATTTATCTAATAATCAATAACATAGAAGTTGAGAAGTTACATCATTAATAGCAATGTAGATATCTGATATCATACACAGATTCATAATTATTTTTACTGATAATTCCCGAGAATAGGGAAGATTACCAGCCCATAGAAATAGCTTCCCTCTGCTCTAACACTAATGCTAGGGCACTCGTCTTACTTAATAAGCCCTCGAGTTATGTATTCAGGCAAAGTCTCCTTGAATAGGGAAGTTTACCCGCCCATACGAGTAACTTCTTTCCACTATAGTACCAACAGATAATTACCAAAACACTCGCCTTTCTTAGCAAGCCCTCGGTGGAGAATTTTACTTTACCATAAATACTTAAGTAATTAAAGTTACACACATCCAAATGTTAATCATTTAACAGAGATCCACATGTATACGCATACCATAATCGATCCACATAGGATATACACACAATCTTCATTCACCCCCCCCCCACACAGAGTCCATATCCACGCAGGAAAATACAGTCCACACAGGACTCTCATTTATACAAAACACGGTCCACACAGGACTAACATCACACAGATTACACGGTCCATGCAGGATTATCAACCACACTAGTTACAAATTCACACACACAATTCCGTTCATAGTAAATTGGTAAAACAAACTCCTCATTCCACTGCCAATGTTTTACCCCTTAATATAAATGTCCATATAACGACCTCCTCATACCACTACCAACGTTATATGGCGATTTATATCAGGTACGATAAAATGACCTCCTCATACCACTGCCAACACTATATCGCAATTTACATGAAACATAAAAAATTGCACATCCATTGCATACCAATCACCCAGGCACATCAACACATTTACCACAATATTCACAATCCAACAATACTCACAGCTAAATAGTATTTACAACCAAATAGAATCTATAACCCAATCAATAGCCACATGCGAACAACAGTCACAATCAAGTAGTACTTGCAATCATTTATTTATGAAAGTTATTTTCATTCCACACGAATTTTCCCAATTATAAATTATAATCAAAATCATTATTTTTCAAATGCCTAACTGATCAGATAAATCAAATATATATATATATATATATATATATATATTGTTTGTATACTCAAAGTTAACCCATTTAAAATTAATAAAAAACTGCTATAACATTTTCCCCTTACTTGGTTTCCTAAGTTATGCCCACGAAAACCCCATAACGTCGCCTGTAGTACTCACCCAAATCCTATTTCAAAAACCTGAGTTTATCAAACCAAACTTCAATAAAATGCTATTTTATCATTCCCTAGGTCCTATATACCTCATATTATTAATGGAACTTAAAAAATACCCTACTTACCCTAGTTTTGGAGTGGTGCCCAAGTACTCAAAATTGAACATCTACTCTGACTATGTTGCAGAGAATCTTCCCAAGAATCTCATGATAGTTTCCGATCGTCGAATCGGGCTAATTCCATGCCAGAATTGAAGAAAGTAAGTATAGAAACCGAAACCCAGAGATAGAGGATGAGAGGGGAGAAAGAAATTCACAGAAAAAGGGTTCCATGGCCTTTTTATAACTAGGCCTTTGTCGACGAGACATATGGATTCGTCGACGAAGCCGAGAAAAACATTCGTCGACGAGGTCAAAATGTTCGTCGATGAAACATTTAGAAACCTAAATTTACCTTGCTCTCGGTAATTTCTTGTCAACGAGACACGTGTGATCATCAATGAAACCCAAAAGAATGCTCGTCGACGAGGAGAACAAATTCATTGACGAGTCCCTGCTTTCTACCCTTTTTAAATCTCTTTTCCCTTTTTTTTATTTTCCCCTATTCCATTTATTATCTTCCTTATTATTTTAATAGTTAAAATTTTCTGGGTCGTTACATTCTCCCCTCCTTAAAAGAGTTTTGTCCTTGAAATTCATCAATTTCATATTTTCACAATTTTAAGAACTAACTAACCACATTCATACATTTTAATTAATTCAAACACATGAAACATCAAATCACTCAAAGTCAAACAAAATTATTACTTATGCAAACGTAAACATATTACATGCACCTCTAGCAGTGTCCCCCTCAGTCGTACCAAGCATAAACACACGCGTCAAGCCACCGCCGCCACAAGGCATCGGGTTGTTCCTCCGATTCTAATCTGGAGTAGGTGCATTATTCGGCGATTCTCGACACTCCCGGGCTACATGGCCATACTTGCCACATCTATAGCACACGACACCCCTACCCCAGCATTCTCCACAATGCCTTTGATTGCATATGGAACAGTGGGGGCGTGATGATTCACCCTACCGTCCTCAATAATTTCTTTCTGATTTCTGATTTGTAATATCTGTGTCTCCCCTCCATGACCCATGTTTGACATTTTCTTGGGATCTGGGAGACATGGGTCTCCTCTTTCGTTCTGAAGCCTCTGCACCTCTATGCAAACTCGACTATGCAACGATGGCCTTATCCACTAATTCTGTGAAGTCCTGTGTCACGACCTACTCATTTTTCCACATATTTTTTTTTAAATCATATCGACATCACATATTGTTAGAATTGGTGTATTCCCAAGAGGGGGGTAAATTGGAATTTAAAACTTTTTCACCTAGGTTAATTTATCCAACAACAGTAAATACACAACCTAGGGTCAGTCTATACAATTTCCAAATGCGTAGATAAGTATAATGTGAAAATTAAGTCATACACATCATTCACCCATAACATACATGTGCGGTAAGTATAAACTGCAGAAATATAAACAAACACATGATATGTTATCGGGGTTCGGCCAACTGTGCCTACGTCCCCGCCTCTAGCTCGCAAGCCAGAAGATTCCACTAATAGCTCACTTAAGGGTGGAGCGTCACCGTTTACAACCAGGTCAAATTAACACAGGGCTGACCTCAACCTTAACCAGGTCAATTAGCGGGGCTGACCTCAACCTACACGCCTTAACAAGACGACGCACCTATCTTTCTTAACTGGGTCTAAGCCAATCCGAGACTATTCCAGGGCTAATCTCCCTCTTCAGGCACGTGCCTAGATATACAACAAATGTGTATATTATCATATGGTACAGTGATTGTGCTTTCGTGTAAAGCAGATATGTACCCAAATGCACACAATAACATACACCACAATATGATTCAATATGTAAGCTCAATGTGGTATAAATGGTTCAACTCTCAAAGGTATTTTCTATCAGTGTAATGCATATGTGAGAGTGTCAAACAAGCGATCTTTGTATCACAAGATATTCAACAAATAAGTTCACACAAAGATGTCAAGTCTCCAGTATTTCAATCAGCAAGATATCTCAAGCGTGTTGGTATTAAATGATGTATATGCTTGGTTTGCAAAAGATGTGTAATCTTTGTATTTAGAAAATAATATATGATTGAAAGAATATTGCAACAAAGACCACTATCACACAAACAAATATCTCTTCAATTATTATACAAGATAAAAGTGCAATAGATATTTGGAAGTGTTTGAAAAGTTTTTGCAACCAAAAACAAATACAATCTTCTCAAGATCTTGCAACAAAGGTGCGAGCTTAGAAGATCAAACAAAGTCTTCTTAGGATAGGCTTATTAGCAAAAGCCTCCTAAGAATCCTTAGGTTTGGCTCTCAAGAAAATCGTGTCAAACAAGTACCACAAGGAGAGCAAACCTATTTAAGCAAAACACTCAATCAACTTACAAATGATGTAGGCAATAATAGAAGACAAGTATGAGTGATTTGAGTAAGAAAATGAGTAGTATAGGGTTTTTATTTTTCAAAGAATTCTTCCCTAATCAAAATGGCTAATCACCCTTAATTTTCTGAAATGAACTCATACATATAGACATAGGAGAAAATATGACCGTTGGGGACCTATTGGGTATTATTAGGAAAGTTTAATGATGTTTAAAGCATTTTAACCCTGTTTAAAAAATATTAACTACGGTAAAAAATCAGGGCAACCCGAGAGGTCCAGTCGACCAGATCAAGTTTGGTCAACCAAGTCTCATATGGTTCGGTCGACTAGGGAAATATTGAACTAAGGGTTCGGTCGACCAGGAGAGGGTGATTTCTTAATTTTCTGAGGTTCGGTCGACCAGGACATTTTGAACTGGCTGGTTCAGTCGACCAGACAGTTGAGAATTCTCCCAAGGACCCTTCGGTCGACCAGGTAGTTGGAGTACAAAAAGGGTCGGTCGACCAGATGGTCAAATTTTTGACCCAGGGAGGTTTTGGTCGACCAGGGCCTTGGTTAACTATTGACCCAGGCCTAGTTTCGGTCAATCAGGCCAAAATGAACTGAATGTGCTGGTCGACCCAAAGTGCACCATGTGTGCATTTCGGTCCAATCTTGAAGCATATTAACCCTATTCAAGTGCCTAACAAATATATGCGTATATGTGTGTGTCCTAAGGTCACTTGAGGTCCAATTTGAAGACACCGAAAAAGTCCGGTGTACACCCTAAGGTCTTTCTAAGGTCCTTTCTCATTCATGGTTTGTTTGAGCTTACGTAGTAAATCATACATGTGATGTGTGTGAACTTATTACAAACCAAATACCTACTTACTACAGACCAATTAAATATATTACAATATGGAATAAAATTTAGTCTTCGGGCTTTACTTGCTTTGTGCACATCTTTATCTTAACATTCTTAGTTCCTGCACAAAAACTTAAACACTTATTAGATACAATGAGTATTTGTCATAATCAAAACTAGGCATGACCAATAAAGTCAACACATATCCCATATTCCAGCTCAGCAGGTCACAATCCACCTAGACCCGTGGGTACCAAGGATATTTCAGAACATACAACAGAAGCCCTAGCAGCAGAACACATACAATAATGTACATCTCAATATCATATTTTACAATATACCAGAGTTGCTATAGTCCATAGTATTTCCATATATACATCCCAAAAATCATATAGGGATATTTTCCTACAAAATCTAACTATCCCTACAAAACTTACCCTTCAAAAAGGGCAAATTGACAACTCTAGATCAGCGGGGCTTTTCCCGCTCTCCTATCCGGGGTTCCTGAAAAGTTAATAAGATTTAGGGGTGAGACACCTCTCAGTAAGGGAAATAAACTAATACCAGTGTGTGGCAACATGAGTATTCTGTGTTCTTCATATATCATACATAACATGTTCAGTAACTGTTTATCAAATCTGGGAAAACATACATATATCATCAAACATGGCAGAACATACTACATTTTCATAAACATTTCTCATCTCATATCATAATAATAATAACATAAAAACATCCCTAGTAGGTTAGCTGACTGTTGTCATGTATTACCCCCATATGACTGGGTTGTGTGGCCCGAAGGCGGGACCTGACAATGGTTGGCCAATCACTGCCAAGTCAAACAGTAGTCTGTAGATCTGATGGGTCTGCCAGACCTGGTCCGCACACCAGGGGCGATAACAGCACACTTCTTGAAAATAACCACATCGACCATCCAATCTCACACCACCCCGTACAGCGCGTTAACACAAATATCATGATCACGAAGACCATGGACACATAGTAACGGTACCGTGCAAGTGCTAGCCTAAACCAAGCCAACCAAGTTCTGATATCATATAATATATACTGAAACCATAATACATAAAAATGTCATATCATTAATTATCAACCAATCATATCAATTTGTACATATACTTATATCATGAAAATCATCGGCCCGTACGCCGGTATTACACATTTTATCATAGCACAGCCCGTACGCTGGAAAATCACATAGCTCGGCCAGTATGCCGGCAAATCACATAGCACAGCCCGTACGCTGGCAAATCTCATCCACATAGCACGGTTTGTACGCCAGCAAACATATCCACATAGCATGGCACGTACGCCAGCAGACATATCCGCATAGCACGGCCCGTACGCCGGCAAATCACACACATATATATATATAAATATCTCGGCCCGTACACCAGTTTTCCATCATAGAAATCCATATCATCCCCATTCCCAGAAAACAGTAGTTCACAACATTTTTATACTCATGCCACACTGAACAAATTTTCCACGTATTCAACATATCATCATTTACATAGTATTTTCCAAATATAAATCATATATATAAATATATTTATTTTTCATGAAACCAGATGCTACATATATATTTATACATGCATTTTATCAAAAAGAATTAGCTTAGTTTATCTTCTTATCTGACTACTGAGAAAGCCCCCAAAACAATCTAGTCTGACCCCCGTAAGATTTCCTGACCAATACCCTGAAACCAAAAATTCCCAGTATTAAACTTCAATATTTTCGTACGTACAACATTTTCTATAACAGCCACAAAGTCAAATTTGGCTTAAAAAGCCTTACCTCAACTTAGGGATGATTCCCAACGTTCCCAATCAACACCCCTGGAAACAAAAATTTTCAGTATTAAAGTTTAGTATTTTTACACGTATATCACTTTCTTCAATTGTCAAAAATCCAAATATTGAGTATAAAGTCTTACCTTGGATTTGGGATGAAATCCAACTTTGTTTCCCTGATGATCCACTCCGACAGACTTGTAGAGAACTTCGCCTGGAGCGTCGTGGTGGCTTCTGTAACGACCTGCTTAATTAACTGATTTTTTTTTTCCATTGTAATAATTATCATACTCTGATACCATAACATTATCCTAAGCAGCGAGAAGCATAATCATATAAACAAAACTTAGACTATTACATACAATACCAGAACCAATACCAGAGTGCTGAAATGTTTTCCAAAATATACAAAGATAATTGTATCCCCAAAAAAATTACCCTCAACTAGCTAGGGTAATACAAAAATGCTCCCAAAAATGATACTCACTCTCTGTCAGGGCACTACTAAAGCCCTTCTATTTGCGAGCCTGATCTGCTCGCCTACCTGGATCACCTGAAAAATATATCAGCACTGGGATGAGCCAACGCTCAGTAATAGAAAATATGTTATTACTAGTGTGTGGCAAATAAGCTACTATATATATACCATGAAGTCTATTTCATATAAACATGAATAACTGAGTACCAAAGTACAGTACAAGTAATAAAGCACACCACCCCTTTTCCCTACTGCTTAACATATTAGTATTATGATTATAATTCAAAATACTTCTAGTGTATATAGTAGGATTCCTGTTTCTGTAAATCAATACATAAATAATAGTAACTGAAACTGTTCCCTGTGGCTATCTGTGTCATGACATGCCCCTTATGACGAGATTGTGCGACCCGTAGGTTGGATTTACCCTGGCTGGCCAACCAGGATTAAATCACTGAACTCCATCAGTCGACCTGCCCACCTCAACCCATATCTAGATGGGGAGCCTAACCTCTTCAAGGGCCTAGGTGGTCGACCATACCACGTATTATCTGAATAGGTGGTTGCACTCATAAAGTAACATAGTATCTATAGCAACGGTACCGTGTTCTGTAGCTGCAAGTCCAACAGGGTCTGATATCGTATAATATATTTCTATATACATGTCTATCTGATTTACCATGATTCTAAAGTACTGAAATAACCATGATACTGCACAACGTACTGAAATATGAATAATTATAACATGGAACTACATATTCGTAATACTGGAATTCGTATAATTATAGTACTGAGATTCATATAATCATGGTACTAAAATATGTAAAATCATGGCATTAAAGTTCATATAATCATAGTACGTAAATCCGTAAAATCACGGTACTGAAATTCATAAAAATCATGAAATTAGCATTCGTAAAACATATCCCCGTACTACATACATATTCACAAGCCACACCATACTTTAATACATAATTTTCGTAAATAAATAAACTGTATAATATTTAGAAATATCCTAGCATAGTATATTTTCCTTACCTTAACTTTGAAAAGCCCTTACTGTACTCTAGTCCGATACCCACAGGGCCTCTTGTACAACACCCTGAAAATGGTATTTGCCAGAACTAAATATCAGTATTTTTCTGCCTACATTATTTCCTATAACTACCATAAGGCCAAAAAGGGACTAAAAGGACTTACCCTAAATTTGGGATAATTTCCAACTCTGTTTCCCTGACGATCCGCTCCGGTAAATGTGTGGCGAACTCTGCTAGGAGCGTCGTGGTAGCTTCGGATCATCGATCTAGCAACTGGTGGGGCCAAAAATGAAGAGAGAAGGGAGAGAGAGTCGTAGGGGAGAGTGAGGAGAGAGAGAGAGAGAGCGACAAGAGAATGACAAAAATCTCGGGTTTCCACTATTTATAGGACCAGGTTCATTGACGAACACAGGGCTTAGTCGAATCTTTCAGTAAATTCGTCGACGAAATTCAAAGAAACCCGAACCGTCTCTCGGTATTTTCTCGTCGGCGAAGTCTTGTGTTCGTCGACGAAATTCTAAAGACCTTCGTCGATAAAACCCTGTGTTCGCCAACGAAACCTGGCAAATTTTTGAAATTTTGATTATTTAATATTATCTCCAAAATGCAATGTCGTCGATGAACGCTCTGCGTTAGTCGATGAAGTCTACGGCCTCCTTCTGTTTCTGGTTCTATTTCTCTCCCTCTTATTATTACTAAAACTTTATTATTCTTCGGATCACTACATAACCTGCCCAAGCCCTGGTTCGAAATCCAGGGGACAAAACTACCCTTCTCACTAGCTCATATGACTATCACGCCACATGCTCCACGAACCTATGTGGTTGCACGTAATCACCACTAGCAACAGTACCGTGCTCATTATCGCAAATCCATCCATCAGGGTTTTCATTTCCACCTTTCATCATTCATATTTCTCATTCACATTCTAGTACTCACAATTGCAGTATTCACATTGCAATTTTCCACATTTTCATATTCATATTTCTCATTCACATTTGAGTATTCACATTGTCATTTTCACATTTCCAGTATTCTCATTTCAAAATATACATTGCAGTATTCACATTGTAATATTCACATCTTCATATTCATATCTCGTCTCATAATGGTGTATATCACTTTTCAAAATTCTCATTATTTTCTGTTTCTTTCCCATCTTTTCAATACACATTCCATTCTTATATATATCATTTCATGAATTTCCACATTTCTCAATAATACAAATCATATTCTCATATTTTCCTATTTATTATAGAAAACATTTCTATAAACATATTTCATATTCCAAAATATCATAATTCAGTATTACTCAGATGCCACGCAATTTATCTAATATTTGTATCATAATAATTTTAGACAAAATACCATATGCTCATTTTCACATATCAATTCAAATAGTAGTTCTAAAAATATTGCTATAATTTTTTCCCCTTACCTGCCTTACTAAGATCTCACTAAAGTACCCAAATTCTATGCCCATGGTGTTCAACGCTCAAAACCCTGAAATTCTCATTTTTCCAAGATTAATCAACACGACTCCCAAAATAATAATAATTTTAATATTTTCTAGACCCACACACTCCAAATAGTCAATTAAACTCTAACAATAATTAACAATATATTTCCACTATCCTACCCTAACATTGGAGTGGTGCCTAGGAAATCCAAATTAAAAATCTGCTCCGCCAACATAACGAGAATCGGAGCTAGAACCTTGTGGTGGTGTCCAATCATTGATTTGGCTGAATATTTAGGAAAAAATTGAGGAGAGAGTGGGAGGTTACCTTACCCCAGGAGTGATGTCTACATTGCTCCTACGACAAATCCACTTCGATGAAAATGTCGGTGGCGGAGAATGAAACCCAGCGGTATTTTTCATTTTTCGATCGGTGCCCGTTTGGTCGATGAAATCGAGGACAGAGATAGGGAAGGCGAGGAGAGAGACGTGAGGTGAGAGAGAACTGAATGTCTCTAGGGGGGTGCCTTTAATTTCCAATTGAAATTGGAATCCCTTCATGAGGATTCAATACATTTATATATAATAATAATAATAATAATAATAATAATAATAATAATAATAATAATAATAATAATAATATATTATATTATATAATTTAATTAATAATAATAATTTTATTATTATTATTATTATTATTATTATTATTATTATTATTATTATTATTATTATTATTATTATTATTATTATTATTATTATTATTATTACATTCACTACATCCTCCTATCATAATTGTTTTTGGGGCGTTACAGGTACCTTCCTTTGTTCGTTGGCATTTGGCTTTGATATTCACCGAGCTTGTGGTTCTAAATGATTGGAGTGTCTGCTAGCAACCTTAGCTAGCAAATCTAATACATAATTTCGTTGGGAAAGAAATATTCCTTGCCTTGATATAGCAACCTCTATTCCTGGGAAATATTTAAGTCCTCTAAGATTTTTCATCTCGAACTCGATCGCCAATTGTTTCTGAAGCTTAGCGATTTCCTCCATATCATCTCCTGTGATGATTATATCATCGACATATGCAATTAAACTGTTACCTTACCTTGTTGGTGCTTTAGAAATAATGTATGATCTGCATTACTTTGGCAAGAACCATACTTCTTCATTGCCAGACTGAACCGTCCAAACCATGTTCGAGGTGATTGTTTTAGTCCATACAGTGCTCGCTACAATTTGCACTCAACTTCAGCTTTTGAAGATGTTGTGTAACTTGGAGGAGTAACCATGTAGAATTCCTCTTCAATATTAACATGGAGAAATGCATTCTTTACATTAAACTGACACAATGGCCAGTCCAAATTGGATTCGAGAGATAACAGGACCCTGATTGTATTTAACTTGGCTATTGACGAAAATGTTTCTTAAAAATCTACGCCATATGTTTGAGTGTATCCCTTTGCTACTAGCCTCGCCATGTATCGTTCTATAGATCCATCTGCCTTGTGTTTGACATAGAAGACACACTTGCACTTAACTGTTTTATTTCCTTTGGGTAGTGGAACCAAAATCCATGTTTGATTCTTTAGTAGTGCACTCATTTCTTCCTTTATTGTCTGAGTCTACTTGGGATCCATTAATGCTTCCTGAATTGTAGTGGGAATATGACATGTAGAAAGCTCATGTGCGAATGTCTTGAGAGGTTCGGGTAGCTTTTCAATGAAGACATGGTCGGCAATTGGATACCTCGACCTCCTTTCCTCAATGTATAGAGAGTATCTGTTTGGTGGCTTGTCACAATTATTCTTGAAAGGTAAGATATACCCAACAGAAGTATCAATGTTATTCATAAATAAGGGCGTACTAGAATTACTTACCTCAGAAATATTCTTAGGAGATGGGTCTGCAGGCATTGAGGGATGGGGGGATTCTGGTTCATCTCCTTATGGTGTGGACTCAATTGTTGAAGGCCCTATAGATTCAGAGGATATGTATGGCTCTGAAGATGTATCCGTTGATTCCTTGCTAATTATTGGTGTGTCATTCCGATCTTCATGCCAATAAAAACTTAGTCAATTCAACTCTTCATCTAGTGTCTCCCCTTGAAGGGAAAAAATGGATGTCAAAGAAGGATAGAACAGTTCAGATTCCATAAAGGTGACATCCATAGTCACATAGGTACGCTTGATAGCAAGGTTATAACAACGGTAGACTTTTTTATGCATAGCATAGCCCAAGAAGAGGTGTCGGAGAGCATATGGGTCAAGTTTGGTGTGCTGGTTCTTAGGGAGGTGCACAGACACCACACACCCAAATATGTGAGGAGGGAGCATAAGGGTTGTATGTAGGGAGACTGAGGCTGACATGGACTAAAGTGGGGTCTTAAAATTTAATATTTTTTATGGAAGTCGGTTGATTAAATGCACAGCAGTGGTAACAACATATGGCCAATGACATGTGGGGACATGAGTGCCTAAGAGGAGAGCCCGTTTAGTTTCAAGAAGATGTCGATTCTTCCATTTAGAGACCCCATTTTGTTGATGGGTCTAAGGACATGAGGTCTTGTGGATAAGACCATGATGTTGAAAATATGAATGAAAGTGGTGATTAATGTAACTCCCCGACCCGCCACGTGGGCCCAAGGTGCTACTTTAGTCACGTCTGTGTACCTAATACCATAATCATTATATAATTGTAGTAGAAGTAAACAAACATTCTCCAAAATCCATTACCAGAGTTCTATGTTTCTAATGTACATCAAAGTCTCCCAATGCTTATAATACAAACTATAGTACAATATTGAAAACTAACTCAGTCCATACGACCATATTACATAGCTAGGAAACTTCACACATAACTTAAATATAGTAGAGTTCTTATACACACTCACAAAAACTAACTGCCTACCACCCCGCCTGGGGTTTTCTATACTCGACCTCGAGATGGTCCTGAAAAGATAATTTGTATATTGGGGTGAGACACTTATTAGTAAGCAAGATTAAGTTAGCATCAGTGTGTGGTTAGCATGCATTTAGTGTTTACAGAAAACATTCATCCTCCATTTAACTGAAAATAGTTATTTTACATTGTACTCACTTTACGTAGTTGAAAATACTCGTCTTGTTTCCATAGTATAAATAGTTCAGTAAATAAGTAACATAATTTACATAAATCTACAAATATGCATAAAAGACACTCCCTTGGACTAAATACCATTTACTTCTCCCATGGTACGGGTTGGGTGGCTCGAAAATTGGACTAAGCCTTGAGGGATCAACCCAGACAAAGTCAAAATCATCCATCTGCTAAGTACGTTTGCAAGCATCCACAACCTAGTTGTGGGTCTGATTGCTTTACCACTTCCTGGTCCAGACATCTAGGGAAGTTACTACCGCTTCGTAGGCTAATCGGCTAAAACCACCCTACACTTCTATCTAGAACAGTGTGGGCACACATGACCAAATACTAAATCTTTAGCAATGGTACCATGCTCATAATACAACTGGTCCTTAAAGGTTCCTAAAGCACATCATGCAATTTAAGTAATAAAAGTTGCAGTGTAAGAACCCGAACCTCGATATATGGGTATTTGAGCAGGCTTCGTCGACGAAGTCCATGTGCTGCTCGTCGACAAAATTTAAAGGCTCGTCGATGTGGGAAAGCTGAGGGGTTCGGGAAAATCTGAAATATCAGGCTCGTCGACGAGGCCGCCGCCATGTTGACGAAATACCTGGCTGCCTCGTTGACAAAGACGTCACCTAGTCGAAGAGTTCACCCAAGTCAAGGGTGCTTTAAAAGATATTTTGGATTGCTTAGTTGCTAAGAAATGGTTTTTTTTTTCTCTCTCTGTGGAAACTAGAAGCTCTTTGTATCTCTCTCTCTAGTTTTCTTTGTCGATCATTGCTAGAATCATTAATCCGTCGTTACTTAAAGGATTAGGGCAGGATTCTCTAAGAGAATAGTGGATTGGAATCTCGTTTCAGGTATTTCCGGGTTTTAGCTTAAAATCAAGGTAAGGCTCGATTTTCATTTTCGTTTCGGTAGTTTGATAGAGAACAGAGTCGTGAGTATTTTTTGTACTGTGTTTTGTAGGTTTTGAGAACTCGGTTCGCTGTTTAGGAGTTGTAGAATTCGAGATTGGAATTTTGGAGAAAGGTAAGGGGATTCCATTTATTTCGATTATTTTTGAAATCAGACTCTGTAGAATTGTGGTTCACTGTCCTATGTGCATTTTGGTTACTAATTTAGGGGGATCTAACAGGTAAAAATTATGAGTTTTGCATGTTACAGTTTTGGGAAAAAGGGGGCATTGGGTGACATCTCGGGTTTCGTTGGAAATCATAAATATATTGTGATATATATATATATATATATGTTGTGTATTAGAGATGGTCGTGCCTTGACCTGTTTTAAACTATATTTTGAAAACTGTAATTTTAGATTACCAAATTGGTGTGGTTTGTTTGGTTATATAAGCATGCATGGTTGTGTTTTGTGATATGCAATAGGAATTGGGTTCCGAATTGTTCCAGGTACTAAAGAGTGTCCGGCTCTATATCCGTGGGTGTATGAAATCGCTAGGCCATGTTGGCAAGAGTGTCTAGCTCTATATCCAAAGGCGTCAGCCTGACTGGTTAATCACCGAAGGGTGTGGATCCACCAGTTGCGCCGGTACAATGCCATGGGAGCTTGGGGCTATGCCATGTGCCGGTGGTGCCGTGTTATGCGTACCGGCTATGGGCCGAGGGGTGTGACAACACCGGGTAGATCATGGGCGTGCGTATGCGTGTGTGCGCGTGTATGCACTGTATTGGAACTGTATTGTGATAATACTAGAATATCATTGAACTGTGAATGTTTGTGTCATGATAACATTTATATGCCTTACACTGATATAACCTGGATCTACCTTACTGAGATGTGTCTCAGCTCTACTATACGTACATATTTTCAGGTCTTTCAAGTAGCCAAAACTAGCGTCCTTGTGTTGGGAGCGTAGTGGCTAGTGTATTGCGGATAGCGCTTGTGTAAGTGCTAGGAATTTTATTTCGGGTTCTCTTTTTGGGATATGGTTGACACTTGGGTGCACGTTTTGTATTATGGAGCCTCGACTCCCTTTTTGTATAGACTTTGGTATGGTACTGTATATTTATGGAATGAACTTTTCCGCCGTGTATATGTCTGGTAGGTGAATGTGTATAGGGTGTATGGGAACCCCATGGGGTCGGACCCTCATTCATTATACTGTGTCATTGACTTTTTGTATGATACAGGGACAGGTTAGGTTATTATTTCACCCCTAGGTCCCTTTTTCGGGTTCGGGGCCTGACAGCTTGGTATCAGAGCTAACCAGGTTGCTAGGTCTTGTAGACTTGGTTAAGTGTAGCTATGTGTACATACCAGAGTATAGGATATCGAAAATGGGTAGAGTAAGTCGAGGGTTGTTTCGTTACTAGATAGGGATTTGTTGGCGATATTCTATGTTTTTCCCAGAATGACGATTTCAAAAAAACCACGGTAGACCATTGATGACTTCTGAATCGATTGGATAGGACAGACCTGGACCCGTGAGATTGGTAGTTAACATGACTAGTGTTGCTAATTGTGTTAATTGTACGTGTCATAGGAGTCCTAACCAATTCCTATTTTGTTTTTAGAATGGAGCCCAAGGATAACAACTTGGAAAGAAGTTCCGAGGGAACTGCGAGTGATGAGTCACTTTCTGTACCTCGAGGTTTGACGAGGCGAGTGATGTAGGAAATCGAACGGAAAGTTAGGGAACGTGAGCGTTCTCTTACCGCTACGGGGTGTACCATCGATAGGTTCACACGTATGCATCCTCTGACGTTTGTAGAAGGGCCGGATCCAACTATAGTAGAGGACTGGATTGAGAAGATTGAGAGGATCCTAGAGGTCCTACATTGCACAGATAGGCAGAGAGTTCTCTACGCTACCTTCTAGCTTTTTGGGAAGGCGGGGCATTGGTGGACTGCGGTGAGTCTGCTGAAAAAGCAAAGGGCCGATTCTGCAGAGATGTCTTGGAGCCGCTTCAAGGAGGTATTCTGTGAGAGATACTTCCCGGCCTCCGCTCGCGATGCGAAGGCGGATGAGTTTTCTGCTCTGTCGTAGGGAGATATGACGGTGCAGGGGTACGCTACTCAGTATATAGAGCTATCCCGCTTCGCGCCATGTTTGATCTCAAGCGAATACAAGAAGACTCAGAGGTTCCAGAAGGGTTTGAGGAAGGATATCTGTAGGCTAGTGGGTATGCTTCAGACCCAAGAGTTCTCGATTTTGGTGGATAAGGCCACGGTGATCGAGACTGGCATTCGAGAGGATGAGGTGGATCAGGAGTTGAAGAAGAGGATGGTACCTTCTGGTTCTTAGTTGGGATCTCGTTAGGGATCATGGAAAAAGAGGAATAAGGGCTCAGGTTACCGTCAAAATACCGAGCGCTAGAGTTTTCTGGTGAGACAGTCGCAAGATTGTTATAACAAGTGCCTCAAATGGCATGAGGGCGAGTGCCGGTCATTTGGGGGCAATTACTACAACTGTGACCAGTCATGCCACATGGCTCGTGATTGTCATGCACCAAAGAAAGACATGCCTGCATCTAGTGTGAACCGGAGTAGCAACCAGATACCTTGGGGAACCATCCAAGCAAATACAGCTCCGGCCAGAGTATTTCTCTTACTCTAGTGGATGCTGAGCATACAGGGAACATGGTGACAGGTACCTTATTACTGCTTTCAAATAGAGCTGTTGTTTTATTTTATTCAGGTGCAACCAACTCTTTTGTATTTGTGAGTTTTGTAAAACTGTGTGGGGTTGAGACCTAAGTCATGAATGAGATGTTATCTGTTGCTACACCATTTGGGAGTGTATCATCCTGTAAGAGGATGTTAGGAGACTGTCTAGTGGAAATTCAAGGAAGACTACTATCGGCAAATCTTGTGGTTTACGATATGTTTGGGTTCGATGTCATATCGGGGACGAATTGGTTATCCTCCAATTATGCTGTGATCGACTGTCATAGGAAGGTAGTAGTGTTTAGACCTCATGGGGAGCAAGAGTACGAGTTTGTAGGATCGTGTGTGCGTTCGATGCCACAGGTTCTATCGGCATTACAGGCGAGGAAGTTACTCTTGGATGGATGTCAAGGGTATTTAGCTTGTGTGAAGGAACCACCACGGGATGAGCTGAGGCTCGAGGATGTTTGAGTAGTTACCGAATTCCCAGATGTGTTTCCAAAAGACTTACCCAGTTTACCTCTGGATCGTGAGGTGGAGTTTGCGATAGAGTTGTTACCTTGTAAGGCACCGATCTCTAAAGTTTCGTACCGGATGGCTCCAACAGAACTTCAGGAGTTGAAGGAGCTGTTGTAGGAGCTACTGGACAAGGGTTTTATCTGACCTAGTGTTTCACCCTGGGAGCTCCAGTTTTGTTTTTGAAGAAGAAGGACAAGTCGATGTGCATGTGCATTGATTACCGTGAGATCAACAAAGTGACTGTGAAGAATCGTTACCCGTTGCCTCGTATCGATGATCTCTTTGACTAGCTGCAGGGGACACAGGTCTTTTAAAGATCGACCTACGATCTGGGTATCATCAGGTGAGGGTTCGATCTAAAGATGTTGTGAAGACTGCTTTCCGAACCAGATATGGCCACTATGAGTTCTTAGTCATGTCGTTTGGGCTGACGAATGTTCCGACGGTATTTATGGATCTGATGAACAGAGTTTTCCATGAGTACCTGGACCAATTCGTGGTGGTGTTTATCGATGACATTCTGGTATATTCAAGGAGTTCGGACGAGCATGAAAACCATCTAAGGTTGGTGCTACAGATCCTGCGAGAAGGAAGTTGTATGCCAAATTAAGGAAGTGTGAGTTCTGGTTGAAACATGTATCGTTCTTAGGCCATGTGGTGTCTAAGGGCGGTATCTCAGTTGATCCTAGCAAGATTGAAGCTGTGGTCGATTGGGTGAGACCGAAGAGTGTGCATGAGGTTCAGAGTTTCCTTGGACTGGCGGGGTATTATCGTCGGTTCGTGGAAGGATTCTCTAAGTTGTCTAGGCCTCTGACACGATTGACCAAGAAAGGTGTAAAGTTTGAATGGACCAATAATTGTGAGTAGTGCGTTTAGGAGTTGAAGCACTGACTAGTTACTGCTCCGGTTTTGACCATTCCTTCTGGGGATGGCGGTTTTTTGAGTTATAGCGACGCCTCTCTGAAAGGTTTTGGATGTGTACTTATGCAACAGGGTAAGGTGATTACGTATGCTTCTCAGCAACTTAAGGAGTATGAGAGGAATTACCCTACGCATGATCTAGAGTTGGCTACTGTAGTTTATGCGCTGAAGATCTGGCGACATTACCTGTACGGTGTTTAGTGTAAGATTTTCACTGACCACAAAAGCCTTCGATACTTTTTCACATAGAAGGAATTGAATATGAGGCACAGGCGGTGGCTAGAGTTGATCAAAGACTACGATTGCACGATCAGTTATCACCCGGAGAAAGCTAACATGGTAGTTAATGTGCTGAGTTGGAAGTCAGAGCAGCAATAGTATCTGCAGTTGTAGCTTAGCATCATATTAGACGAGATCTGCAGAGCCTTGACGTAGAGTTGGTGTCTGGTGACCATCAAGCTTTTATTGCTAGCTTTGTGATCCAGCCAACTTTGTTTGAGCGTATTAAAGCCACGCAGGCTAGTGATGCGGAGTTAGCTGAGATTATGGAGAAAGTGCAGCAGGGTTTGGCTGTGGAATTTAACATCTCTGAGGGAGGTGTGTTGAGGTTTGGAACTAGGCTGTGTGTTCCAAATGACGATGAGATCAGAAGGACAATTCTGGAGGAAGCGCATTGTTCTTTGTATACGGTACATCCTGGTAGCTCGAAGATATATTGGGATTTGCGCGAGTCCTTCTGGTGGTTTGGTATAAAAAGGCAGATTGCTTAGTTCGTGGAGCAGTGTCTGACGTGTTAGTAGGTGAAAGCTGAACATTAGAGGCCGACAGGGCCGTTATAGCCCTTAGCTATTTCGAAATAAAATGGGAGCATATTTCCATGGATTTTGTGACCGGATTGCCTCCAGCACTTCATGGGCAGAATGTCATTTGGGTGATCGTGGACAGGTTGACGAAATATGCTTACTTTCTATCAACAAAGGTTAGTTGCTCTCTGAGTAGGCTAACAGACTTATACGTGCATAAGATAGTCAGAATGCACGGGGTACCGATGTCTATTGTTTCAGATCAAGATCCAAGGTTTACTTCTCGATTCTAGAAGAGCTTTCAGGAAGCATTGGGGATGAAGCTTACTTTCAGTACAACGTTCCACCCCCAGACAGATAGATAGTTAGAGAGAACAATACAGATCTTGGAGGATATGTTACGAGCTTGTGTATTAGACTTCGGTGGTAGTTGGATTCAGTTTCTGCCACTAGCGGAATTTACCTATAACAACAGCTTCCAGGCCAGTATCGGGATGACACCATTCGAGGCTCTGTATGGTCGGAGGTGTCGATCTCCTCTGTATTGGGATGAGGTTGGTGAACATCAAGTCTTAGGACCTAAACTCGTGCAGCGGACGTCTGAAAAGGTGGGTTTGATCCGGGATAGGATTAAATCTACTTAGAGTTGGCAGAAGAGTTATGCGGATGTTCGCCACCATGGGTTGGAATTTGAGGTGGGGGGTAAGGTATTTTTGAGAATCGCTCCGATGAAAGGAGTAATGAGATTCGGGAAAAAGGGCAAGTTGAGCCCGAGGTATATCGAACCATTCGAGGTTCTTGAGCGAGTGGGTCTGGTAGCCTATAGGATCACACTACCCCCAACACTTTCGAGGATCCACGATGTGTTTCACGTATCCGTGTTAAGGAGGTACGTGTCAGATCCGTTTCATGTTATTAGTTATGAGAGCTTGGAATTTGGGGATACTTTAGCGTATGAGGAGATACCTATTCAGATTCTGGACCGTAAATTTCAGAAGTTTCGTACCAAGGAAATATTGTTAGTGAAGTTATTGTGGTGAAACCACGAGGTTGAGGAAGCTTCATGAGAACTGGAAACGGAAATATGTCGTAAGTATCCATAGTTGTTCTAAGTTTATGTGCATTACCCTACTTTGTATGGGTGGTTGGTCGTCGGGAGTGTGAGTATTGTGAATTCCTAAGATGATTTATGTATGTAAACATGGTATTCCTTCGCCATAAGTGAGGGTGTATGTATGTATATATGTATGTATTGTGACGGGGCTGTGTATAAATGGCCGCCGATCCTTTCTTGAGTCGAGTTTGTTTTGAATGTATGGTTATGAGATGAGTTAATGTATGAGAGACTTCAAATTTCAAGGACAAAATTTTTGTAAGGAGGGGAGGTCGTAAGAACCCGAACCTCGATATATGGGTATTTGAGTAGGCTTTGTCAACGAAACCAAAGTTCATCGATGAAGTCTATGTGCTGCTCATCGACGAAATTCAGAGGCTCGTCGATGAGGGAAAGCTGAGGGGTTTGGGAAAATTTGAAATATCAGGCTCGTCGATGAGGCCACCGCCACGTCAACGAAATACCCGGCTGCCTCGTCGACGAGTTTGCCCAAGTCAAGGGTGCTTTAAAAGATATTTTGGGTTGCTTAGTTGCTAAGAAATGGTTTCTCTCTCTCTCTCTCTCTCTCTCTAGTTTTCTTTGTCGATCATTGCTAGAATCGTCGATCTGTCGTTACTTCAAGGATCAGGGCAGGATTCTCTTAAAGAATAGTGGATCGAAATCTCGTTTCGGGTATTTCTGGGTTTTGGCTTAAAATCAAGGTCAGACTCGATTTTATTTTTCATTTCGGTAGTTTGATAGAGGACGGAGTCGTGAGTATTTTTTGTACTATGTTTTGTAGGTTTTGAGAACTTGGTTCGCTGTTTAGAAGTTGTAGAGTTTGGGATTGGAATTTCGGGGAAAGGTAAGGGGATTCCATTTATGTCAGTTATTTTTGAAATCAGACTCGATAGAACTGTGATTCATGGTCCTATGTACGTTTTGGTTACTCATTTGGGGGGATCTAACGGGTAAAAATTATGGATTTTGCATGTTACAGTTTTGGGAAAAAGGGGGCATTGGGTGACATCTTGGGTTTCATTGGAAATTGTAAATATATTGTGAAGTATATATGTTATGTATTAAAGATGGCTGTGCCTTGACTTGTTATAAACCGTATTTTGAAAACCATGATTTTAGATTACCAAATGGGTGTGGTTTGTTTGGTTATATAAGCATGCATGGTTGTGTTTTGTGATATGCAATAGGAACTGGGTTTTGAATTGTTCTAGGTACTAAAGAGTGTCCGACTCTATATCTGTGGGCGTATGAAATCGCTAGGCCATGTTGGCAAGAGTCTTCGACTCTATATCAGAGGGCGTGAGCCTTACTAGTTGATCATCGAAGGGTGTGGATCCACCAGTTGCGCTGGTACGATGCCATGGGAGCCCGGGGCTACTCCATGTGCCGGTGGCGCCGTGTTATGTGGACCGGCTATGGGCCGAAGGGTGTGACAACACAGGGTAGATCATGGGCGTGCGTATACGTGTGTGTGCATGTATGCACTGTACTTGAACTATATTGTGATAATACTGGAATTACATTGAACTATGAATGTTTTGTGTCATGATAACACTCATATGCCACACACCGATATAACCTGGATCTGCCTTACTGAGATGTGTCTCACCCTTACTATACGTATATATTTTCAGGTCCTTCGAGCAGCCGGAACTAGCTTCTTTGTGTTGGGAGCGTAGTGGTTGGTGTACTGTGGATAGCGCTTGTGTAAGTGCTAGGACTTTTGTTTCGGGTTGTCTTTTTGGGATATAGTTAACACCCAGGTGCACGTTTTGTATTATGGAACCTCGACTCCCTTTTTGTATAGACTCTGGTTTGGTACTGTATATTTATGGAATGAACTTTTCTACTGCGTATATGTCTGGTAGGCGAATGTGTATAGGGTGTATGGGAACCCTACGGAGTCAGACCCTCATTCATTGTACTGTGTCATTGGCTTTTTGTATAATACAGGGACGGGTTAGGTTACTATTTCACCCCTAGGTCCCTTTTCCGGGTTCAGGGCGTGACATGTAGTTTAAACTCATTTCATATTAAAACCTGTCATATTATAAAACTTGGCCCTCAGCCATCAAACAAACCCCAGCCCTCGGTTGTCATGTACCACTTGGCTTACAACCGCTTAAACAAAACCTCGGCCACCGGCCATTATGTACCACTCAACTTACAACCGCTTAAACAAAACCCCGGCCCCAGCCGTCAAACAGAACTTGGCCCCTTGCCATCAAATAAAACCCTGCCCCAGTTATCATATAATAATCCCTGTATTTTTCACAAACAGTTTCAGTATTTCACAAACATTCACAAACTCGGTTATACAATAACCCCCAAAATAATATGCACCTACCACACGATTTCAGCATTTTTGAACATAGCCCGTAGGGAACCAAGAAACACAGTATATTTACTTTATAAGGTCAAACCAAACTTTCCATCGTTCATTTTTACTGAAAATATCATATCATATATCCTAGGGTTGAAAAAGGTCCATTTCGAACGGTCAGTTTTCGAAGTAACAATTGAAAACATAAATATACTTACACCAAATACATTTCAATCTATTTAAACTCGTTAAAAAGCTGACTTAACTTAATCCCCTTACCTATTTCTGAAAAAGAAATCGAAACGAACGAAAAGACCCGAAATCCTAGATTTTTGAACCGGTAGAACTACGAGTACCGGCTAGCCTGGAGGAAAAAGAATGAACCTGGAGCAAGAGAGAACCCATAGGAGCCTTTTAATGAAGAAATCTCGAAACCCTAGCAAAGCCCAAAAAGGAGAGATTTTGAAATTCCAAGAAAAAATGAGCTCACTTCTATTTATAGGTGGGTAGCCAAGGAGAAAACCGGCGACGATTTTCCCTCTCCTCAGAAAATCGGCGACGATTTGGTAGTTGACCCTGCCAGTTGACTAAAAATCGACGACAATTTTCTCACCCTCTAGAAAACTGTAGACGGTTTGGGTTCTGCTAAACCAATTTCCTTCTTTTTCTTTTGTTTTCCTTTATTTCTCTCTTTTATATTTATTTTCTTTTATTTTTTGAGTTTGAGTTTCTACAATCTCTCCTCCTCATAAAACTTTCGTCCTTGAAATTTGCTAACTGTTACTGATCACCTCCTAAACTCACAATCCATTTCTACTGAAGAGTCGGTAGCCATCCACATAATGACCCCATCCCAAGTTTATTAGATACCCTCACTTATGGCGAAGGAATACCGTGGTTACACACATAATGTCTCGGGAGATCACATTATCCATACAAAAACTCTCCCAAAGGCCATTCATATACAGAAACCATAAAAAACTAATATTACTAAACACACCTACCTTACACAACTTGCAAACAAAACTAACACTTACCTATCTAATTCTGAAACTCTCTGAAAAGTTGTGGGTATTTTTGGCGTATTTCTGTCTCTAACTCCCAAGAAGCCTCCTCTACTACGTGATTACACCATAGCTGTAAAGACCCAAAAAATTAAAATGATTGAAATAAAAAAATATAAAATAGATAAAATAACAAATAAATAAATAAAAGGAATGACATGAAAAAAAAAAGAAAAAAAATTAAATTAAATTAAGATAAATTAAATAATTAAATAACTAGTTGTTAAATTAAATAATATTGCATTGGAATTAAAAAAAAAACTAATTAAAATAAGATATATATATATATATATATATATATATATATATATAACTATAAGTTAAAGTAATATATATATATAAAGTAAAAGAAGAAGAAGAAGAAGAAGAAGAAGAAGAAGTCAGTACGCCCCCCCCTCTACAAGTTCCTGCGTAGCCTCAGCCACCTCCATTTCCGTCTCTCTCCTTATCTCAATTTCTCAACGGGTTTGCGTCGGATCGGGAAACGGAAGGTGCCGTTAGATTCCTAGTTCCGCCGCCGACATTTTTACTGGAGTAGATTTGTCGTGGGAATGACTTAAGCCCTACTCCTGGGGAAAGGTAACTTTTCCCCATTTTCTCAATTTTGCTTTAAATCTGCAGTTAAATCAACGATCGGGCACCACCATGTGGTCCTAGTCGCGATTGCTGTCATTTTGACGTAGATAAATTTTCAATTAGGGTTTTCTAGGCCCCACTCTAAAGCGAGAGTGAGATTTGAGAAATTTGGTAATTTGGCTATATTTAAGGATATATTTATTTATTTAGGAATTATGACCCTAGGAAATATTTAAATAATATTTTATCAGGAATAATTTATTGGAATTAGGAATTTAATTTCAGGGTCCGGGTGAGCGCCGCAGGTATTTTTCGGGATCCCTGTTGGCGTAGTTCAAGAAATCAGGTAAGGGAAAATTATATATTAAATCAAATTTTATGAAATTAAAGGCAATAATTTATGTTATATTATATGTATGTTTTGGTGTGAATTATTAAAATGCCAGCAATGAAATTTATGTTTTCTGAGCCTAGAATTGTCGATCTAGTTATGTATATGTGAAAGTGAACGAATGAAAGTGAAAAGAATTTTCTGACGATTTAAATACGAAATGAAACGTATTTTGAACATATAAATGTTAAATGTGGGTTGACTTATTTTATAAGAAATATGTATGAATTTTACCATTAAATTGTGTGGCATAAGAATCTGTGCAATTTATATGTTAAATGTATGAGATGCAGGTTAAGTAAGTAAAGCAACGAAAATAAAATATGATATGGACAATGTTGCCTGTGTATGTTAAATGCAACCATGTAAAGGTACAACAGCTGAAAGCCGGGTTAGCAGATTCTAGCGCATTTCTATGTGGACTAACTGTAGCAAATTCTAGCGCATTTTTATGTGGACTAACAAATGATGGTTAAAGAGCGGTTGTAGTACAAAGGAATGAAATGAAAATGTTATGAAATGAAATGACAATGGAATGACAATGCAATGAAATGAAATATGAAATGTGAATGATACAAATGGGAAAGAGTCACTTAAAGTGAAATACAATGAAATGTTAAGTTATGAACATGAAAGGATGTGAATGATTGAATAACGATAGAAAAAATGGCGTATTATGATATTAGAAATATGTATGTACGTAGAACATGTTATGATTAGGCGAAACGTACCTTTCTCCTAAGGGCTTTCTAAGTAAGGCGAGTGCACTAGTAGCTACAGATGTGGCAGTAGCCGCATAACGTACTAGGGCAAAGGGAACCTACTTATATGGGCAGGTAGATTTTCCTATCCTTAGGGCCTTCGCCGATAAACTTTTTTATGAGCTGTGTGAGTACGAGATCAATTTAACACTTGAGGGCTTACTGAGTAAGGTGAGTGCCCTGATAGGCTTAAATTGTGACCTTCGGGTTGCTAAATGTATTAGATTAGAGGGGTGCTACTTGTATAGACGGGTAATCACCCCTATCATCGGGAAATCTCGTGGGTTAAATTTTTTGCATGTGTTTAATTAGGATCAAAGAATGATTTAAAAAATTATGTTAACGATTTTTAAATGTTAAATATAATGTTGTTATATACCTCATGTTAGCCACACGCTGTGTTTAATATATGGTTTCTTCCTTTACTGAGATGTGTCTCACCCAAATATGAATTTATCTTTTTTAGGATTTCCTCAAGATCGAGCTTTGAAAGCTCGAGGTTTTTATAACATTATTAGAAAATAGAAAAAGAAAAGGGTATATTTCTATATTAATTTTGGGGAATGTAAATATTTATATTTTATATCTTTATATTTTAAAGCTATTGAGTAAGGAATGATTGTGAAAATTTTGAATTGTTTTGGGTATTTGTGGAAATGCAGGTGATGGATAATTTATTATGGATTAAAGATAGATTTTAGTAAACTCTAGTATTACGGTATTGTGGTATTATGTTATATAGAGATTTTGTTTATGTTTTCCGCTGCATATGTTATGGATCATGATTATCAGGTATAATGCACTGGACCCGGGCTTAAGGGTTCGTGGCATTACAATATTACGTTCACTAACGATATACCCTTAGTACGCAGTTCCTGTATTTTTCAATCCAGAATCTAAATTGGTACCTCCTCGTATGCCAGAGCATCCTCGATCTCCAAAGGCTCATAACTTATCACGTGCGAAGGATCTGGCATGTACTTTCTCAGCATTGATATGTGGAAAACATTATGAACTCTACAATGCTGGGGGTAACGCCACTCAATAGGCAACTAGACATTCCTTTCCAGGATCTCGAACGACCCAATGTACCTAGGACTCAACTTGCCTTTTTCCCCAAACCTCATCACCTTTTCATCGGAGCAATCCTAAAAAATATCATATCACCAATCTCGAACTCTAACTCCCATCGACAAGTATCCACATAACTCTTCTGCCGACTCTGTGCTGCTTTAATCCTTTCTCTAATAAGCTCGACCTTTGCAGAGGTCTTCTGAACTAATTTCGGCCCCAAAATCTGCTGCTCACCTACCTTGTCCCAGTACAACAAAGATCGGCTTTGGTGACCATACAAAGCCTCATATGGTGCCATATCAATATTGGCCTGATAACTATTATTATATGCGAACTCAACTAACATAAGATATTTAATCCAACTACCACCGAAATCCAGTACACACGCCTGCAGCATATCCTCCACAATCTAAATGGTCCTCTTGGACTACCCATTCGTCTGCAAGTGAAACGCGATACTGAAAGTGAGTTGAGATCTCAAGGCATCTTGCAAACTCTTCCAGAACCAAGAGATGAACCGTGGATCTCAATCTGAAACAATGAAAATCAGGACACCATGAAGTCGTACAATCTCCTGCATATAAACCTCTGCCAACCTATTCATAGAGTAACTGACTTTGATTAAAACAAAGTGTGCAGTCTTCGTCAGCTGATTCACAATAACTCAAATAGCATTCTGCCCATACACCGCTGAAGGCAATCCAGATATAAAGTCCATAGAGATATGCTCCCACTTCCACTTAGGGATGTCAAGTGGTTGAAGTGGTTCCACTGGCCTCTGGTGCTCTGATTTTACCTGCTGGCATGTTAGATATTGTTCCACGAATCTAACAATCTCCCTCTTCATGTTACTCCACTAGAAGGATTCTCGCAGATCTCTACACATCTTCGTACTTCCCGGATAAATAGTATAGAGAGAAAAATGAGCCTCTTTTAGAATCGTCTTTCTAATCTCAGCGTCGTTAGGTACACACAATCTAGCGTAAAATCTGAGAATTCCATCCTTAGAAACATTGAAGTCTAGTTGTTGTTCAATCCGTACTTTCTTTACAATTTCCATTAGCTCTACATCTTTTGCTTGAGCGGCTTTAATTTTCTTTTGTAAGGTTGGCTGAATAATCAGATTGGCCATGTTCGTTTGTGGATTCCAGTCCATTATCTATACACCTAACCTCTCCAAGTCCATCCTGATCTGATGTTGTACCACAACCGTCGAAACTGATGCACCGACCGACTTACGACTCAAAGCATCAGCTACTACATTAGCCTTCATTGGGTGGTAACAAATGGTACAATCGTAGTCCTTAATCAACTCAAGTCATCTCCTCTGTATCATATTCAATTCCTTTTGGGTGAAAAACTATTTAAGGCTCTTGTGATTAGTAAAAATCTTGCACTTTTCATTGTATAGATAGTGCCTCCAGATATTTAATGCATAAACTACTACTGCCAGCTCCAAGTCGTGCGTGGGATAGTTCTTCTCGTAATCCT
The DNA here is from genome assembly GCF_029873635.1 of Malania oleifera. Lineage (NCBI taxonomy): Eukaryota > Viridiplantae > Streptophyta > Magnoliopsida > Santalales > Ximeniaceae > Malania > Malania oleifera. Next base: position 156,460,564 of record NC_080417.1, read on the forward strand.
TGAGTTGATGAGAAGCATATGCAATAACCTTTCCTTGCTACATCAATACACACCAGTGTCCTTTCTGAGATGCGTCACTGTAGATCACAAATCCACCCTCTCTTGACGGAATGGTCAACACTGGTGCAGTGACTAGTTGTTGCTTCAATTCCTGAAAACTCTGCTTGCATTCACTAGTCCACTCAAACTTTCTACTTTTTCTCGTAAGCTGCATTAGAGAACTTGATAGCGTCGAAAACCCCTCAACAAACCAGCGATAGTATCCTACTAGACCCAAGAAACTTCTAACCTCATGCACGTTCTTTGGTCTCACTCAATAAACTAACTCCTCAATTTTGCATGGTTCCATTGAAATTCCATCACTGGACACTACATGTCCAAGAAATGCAACCTGTTCCAGCTAGAACTCGCATTTCTTAAATTTAGCAAAAAGATTCTTCTCTCTGAGTATTAAAGCACCAGTCTCAAATGAGCTTCATGCTCTGTAGGGCTCCTTGAATACACCAGGATGTCATCGATGAACACCACCATGAACTGATCTAAGTACTTGTGGAATACCCTGTTCATTAAGTCCATGAATGCTACAGGCACCTTTGTCAAACCAAACGACATAACCAGAAATTTGTAATGGCCATATCGGGTTTGAAAAGCTGTCTTCGATACATCCTATGATTTTACCATCAACTGATGATACCCGGATCGCAGATCGGTCTTAGAGAAAACTTGTGTGCCCTTTAGTTGGTCAAACAGGTCATCAATACGAGGTAATGGGTACTTGTTTTTCACTGTCACCTTATTAATTTCCCTATAGTCGATTCACATCCTCATCGACCCATCATTCTTCTTTACGAATAACACCGGCGCTCCCCAGGGTGATACGATCGGTCTGATGAACCCCTTATCAAGAAGTTCTTGTAGCTCCTCCTTTGACTCCTTTAGTTCAACCGGAGCCATTCTGTAAGGCGCCTTAGAAATCGGTGCCATCCCTGGAGCTAAGCTAATGGCAAACTTCACCTCGCGATTAGGAGGCAATCTTGGTAAGTCCTCAGGAAACACATCCGATAACTCCCTTATCCCTAGGATATTCTCCAACTTAGGTCCCTCCCTCAGTGCTTCTTTCACACATGCCAAGCACCCTCGGCAACCCTTTATAAGTAACCTTCTTGCCTGCATCGCTAAAAGGATCTGTGGTGCAGAGCGCACACACGACCCAACGAATTTGAATTCCTGCTCTTTTGGGGGTCTGAACACTACCTCCTTTCTGTGGCAGTCGATACTCGTATAGTTGGATGCTAGCCAATCCATCCCCAGAATAATGTCGAATCCATGCATATCGAAGATAATTAAGCTAGCAAGCAGCCTTCTCCCTTGAATCTCCGCTGGGTGATCCCTGATCACCTTGTTACACACTACTACCGACCCTGTCGGTCTGACCACACCTAACTCGGCATCTAACAACTGGGTCTCCATCCTACACAATTTAATGAATCCCTGAGACAAAAATGAGTGTGTCGCACTTGAGTCAAATAACACAATAGCACTATTTGACATAATGGAAATCATACCTGTCACCACATCGCCGGCATTCCCTGCATCTCCCGGCGTCAGTGAGTACACCCACGCCTGGGTGACGCCCTTCTGGTGACCACCTTGGGGTGCCTGGCTACCTTCCCCATACTGATGCTGTCGAGGTGCGTAGTTCAATGTTGAGCGGCAGTCCCGCGTTATATGCCCTACCCCACCGCATTGGAAGTAGCCAGCCGATCCACCCCTACACTCGCCCCAATGCCTCTTATGGCATCTGGGACAAGTAGGACGCAAGGAATCCCCTTGATGGGCTCGATATCCCATCTCCTGTAATTGGCCCACGAAATTACTAGGCTGCCTCCCTGAACCCTGGCTAGTGCTAACTGAAAACCCTAAGGCAAGGGTCTCTTCTTATGGTTTATTGCTCTCTTCCCCTCCTGAATACTGGTCTCAACTGTCATGGCCCTATCCACCAGCTCAGAGAAACTCTGAGTCAATAATGCCACAACCTTTGCGCGTACACCCTTCCTAAGACCTCTCTCAAACATCCGAGCCTTTTTTAGCTCATCTAGGACCATGTGCAAAGCGAAACAGGATAGCTTCACAATCCTGGCCGTATACTACTGCAAAGTCATGGGCCCTTGGGTCAGATGTAGGAACTCCTCTGCCTTCTCCTCTCAGGTAGTAACAGGGAAGTATCTGTCAAAGAAAACCTCCCTAAAACGGCTCTAGGTAATAAATGCATATCTTGGGCGTTGTTCCTCCACCAGCTTTGCCGATCTCCACCACCTCTTTGCTTTTCCTACCAATTTAAAGGTGGCAAACCGCACCTTCTATTCCTCTGTGCACTCCAGCACACCCAACAGCATCTCCATCTCCTGAACCCAATCTTCATCTACAATCGAGTTTGCTCCTCTTGAAAACGCCGGCGGACTCGTCCAGGTAAATTGCTGGAATGTGCAGCCCCTATCAACCGATAGCTGATCCTGCTCTCGCGAATCCCTTCAGGTTTCCTTCCTAGCCTACCGTGCTATACTACGTAGCACTGCCGAGGCATCGACGTCATCCTCACTGGAGGTATCTGCATGATTATCTCCTCCAACTACGATGTCCTTTCCCCTGGGACCCATCCTAAAGATAGAATAGAAATCGACTTAGAATTTCCACATTTATCACAGTTGATGCAAGTATGAAATGACTAATAATATAACATTTGAGTTTGTAGTTAAAAAGAATCATTTAAATAGTTCTACCACAAAATCAGCGACGATTTTTCTAGGGGTCCCAAAATCGTCGACAAAAAACCTGAATTACAAAGAACTTCTTTGAAAGAAAACCGAAGATGGATTTATATTCCTCTAGAAAATCATCGTTGGTTTGCCTCCTACAAACCACACTACCCTCTGTTGCTCATACAAACTTAATCAAATAAGCGTATCGGCCCTTAATTACAACTTTGGGACCAACACATACTCACCTAATCCTAACATTCCTACCTAAGTTTCCAAGTTCCAATCTCTCAACTTAGAAACAAAATAATCAATGGATTTACCATGGTTTTCCTGAAATCATCATTCCAGGAAAAATGTAGAAGACCGTCGAAGGATCACTGCCTCTAAGCTTCCAGACCAAGACTCACCTAACCTACCCACTCTTATCTAGTCTCAACCTATGCTCTGGTATTCATTAATCATCCAAGTCTGCAAAACCTAGCAAACCTAGGCTCTTATACCACCTATAACACCCCGACCCGCCACGTGGGCCTGAGGTGCTCCTTTAGTGACGTTTGTGTACCTGATGCCATAATCATTGTATAATTGCAGCGGAAGTAAACAAACATTCTCCAGAATCCATTACCAAAGTTCTATGTTACTAATATACATCAGAGTCTCCTAATGCTCATAATACAAACCGTAATACAATACCGATAACTAACTCAGTCCATACGACCATATTACATAGCCAGGAAACTTCACACATAACTTAAATACAGTAAAGTTCTTATAGACACTCACAAAAACTAACTGGCTACCACCCCGCTCGGGGTTTTCTATACTCGACCTCGAGATGGTCCTGAAAAGATAATTTGTATATTGGGGTGAGACACTAATTAGTAAGCAAGATTAAGTTAGCATCAGTGTGTGGTTAGCATGCATTTAGTGTTTACAGAAAACATTCACCCTCCATTTAACCGAAAATAGCTATTTTACATTGTACTCACTTTACGTAGTTGAAAATACTCGTCTCGTTTCCATAGTATAAACAGTTCAGTAAATAAGTAGCATCACTTACATAAATCTACAGATATGCATAAAAGACATTCCTTAGGACCAAACACCTTTTACTTCCCCTATGGTACGGGTTGTGCGGTCCAAAGGCTGGACTAAGCCCTGGGGGATCAACCCAAACAAATTCAAAATCATCCATATGTTAACTACGTCTGTAGGCATCCATAACCCAGTTGCGGGTCTTATTGCCTTACCACTTGCTGGTCCAGACTTCCAGGGAAGGTACCACCTCTCCGTAGGCTAATTGGCTAAAACCACCCTACACTTCTATCCAGAATAGTGTAGGCGCACATGGCCAAATAATGAATTTCTAGCAATGGTACCGTGCTAAAAATACAGCAGGTCCTTAGGGTTCCTAAAACATATCATGCAATTTAAGTAATAAAAACTATAGTTCAAACTCATTTCATATTAAAACCTGTCATATTATAAAATCCGGCCCTAGGCCGTCAAACAAAACCCGGCCCTGACCATCATATATAACTCAACTCTCAGCTGCTAAACAAAATCTCGGCCCTCGGCCATCATTTACCACTCGGCTCACAGCCGCTTAAACAAAACTATTAGCTTTGGTGCAATCCCAAGAGGGGGTGAATTGGAGATTAAAAAATTTGTTCCCTAGATTCAACTATTTTAGCAACAGTATTATGAAACCTAGGGGCAGTCCAAATGTATATGAAATTGCACATATGATATATTAAACAATTTTTAAAACTTGCACCACAACTTCAGTATTTCTCAACCAAAAAGTAATTCTGTGTCAATCAGATATGCAATATATTCAGTAGGAAATTTAAATCAAGCACAAAGCAGAATAAATGTAGAAAATGTAAACTTGACACCGAATATGATAACCGGGTTCGGCAAATCCTGCCTACATCCTTGCCTTGGCACACTCGCACAAGGATTACACTATAAGCTCACTTAACGGGTGGAGTGACACCTAATACAACCAGGTCAATTAGCACAGGGTTGACCTCAACCTTTACAAATTCTCCTTGCGGGGCAGAGAAGGCCTTAACAATCCTTATGGGCTGGATTTCTGCCCCCTCAAGCCACGCTACAACAGTATTTTTCACAATATAGCAGGGTACGGTGATTATGCTTCTCAATCAAGTAGATATGTACCAAATGTAATCAATCAAATGCACATCAACTATATAAGTAAATGTAAGCTTAGTGGTGTGTATTTTTGTGCAAACCACACTCAATAAGATATATCACAAGAATGCTCAAGAGTGTTCTAATCAAGCTATTTCTTTGATACAAGTTATATCAAATCTCAATAATGAATTAGAGTTTCAAAGATACTGCAACAATATTCAAATCAACTCAAAAATATTTTCTTCAATGAAATATGCTCAAGAGTTGTTTGAAAAAATAATATAGCTTGTAAAAAAATGTTTGCACAACAAAATATAGCTATAGGAATCTTGCAACAACAATGCAAAGATCCTCAAGCTACTAGGTTTTTCCCAACACAAGATTTTTTGAATAAGATCTATGGGATAAACTTTGCTTAACTCCCCAAAATCAATACCAATCAACCAAGCAAAGTAATAGGAGTATGAGCAATAATACTAAGCAATAACCCAAGTAAGAACTCTCACAAAGCTAAGATTAATCAATGGAATGAAAGTATGAGAGTGTTTGGAAGTATTATAGGAAAAATGAGATTTTGAGTTTAAGAGAATTTTGGCTAATGATTTTTCTTAATCTTTACTTAATCCTCACAAATGAACACATATTTATAGACAAAGGCAAAAATATAACCATTTAGGACATGTAGGGTATTATTAGGAATGTTTTAAAACACATTAAAAAATTTAACCATGTTTAAAGCATTTTAACCTCGATAAATAATCTACAACCCAAGAAGTTTCGGGTGGCTGAACTTTAGTTCGGTCACCCGAATAGACTCAGCTCAAAAGCCATTTTTAATGTTTCGGGTGCCCGAATTCAACCTCTGTTGGCTGAACAAAAGTCAGAATGTTTCTGTTCTCGATTTGGGTGCCTGAAGCCAAGTTCAGTTGACCAAACTCAAGTGTTTGGTCGCCTGGGGCCTGTTTTGAACTAAAATGTTCGGTAGCCCAAGTTGGTGAAAAGTGCTCTGACATAGGTTCGGTCGCCCGAGGGAGATAGGGTCATTTTTGGGATAGTCCCAAAAATTCGGCATGCCTTAAGGTTCTTTGGCTCCCTATGGTCAAACTACGGTCTTGTTGAGCTTACAATTACCTACATGCATGACATGTAGAGATTATTACAGACCAATATAGATTATTACAGACCAAAATTAAAACATTAATGCATTTACAATAAGAATCTTCTTCTTCTTTCTTCTGCTCTTCGAATTCTCCATGGAGTATGCTAGGAGTATGATCTTTAAGTTTTTCAGGCTTCCAACAATCCTTTCTCATGCGTGTGTACTGAATTAATGACCTATTCAAGTACTAGGCACACACATTAGTAATATGTAGTTTGTCATAATCAAAACTAGGGATCGGACTCAAAAAGTCAACAAAAACCCCGACCCCTAGACGTCAAATAAAACCCGGCCCTTAGCCGTCATATAATAATCCCTATATTTTTCACATATAGTTTCAGTATTTCACAAACATTCACAAACTCGGTTAGACAATAACCCCCAAAATAATATTCACTTGCCATATGATTTCAGTATTTTTGAACATAGCTCGTAGGCAACCAAGAAACACAATATATTTAGTTTATAAGGTCAAACCAAGCTTTCCACCATTCATTTGTACTGAAAATATCATATCATATATCCTAGGTTTGAAAAAGGTCCATTTTGAACGGTTAGTTTTCGAAGTAACAACTGAAAACATAAATATACTTACACTAAATACATTTCAATTGGTTCAAACTCGTTAAAAAACTGACTTATCTAAATCCCCTTACCTATTTCTAAAAAAGAAACCGAAACGGACGGAAAGACCCAAAACCCTAGCTTTTCAAATCGATAGAACTACGAGTATTGGCTAGCCTGGAGGAGAGAGAGTGAACTAGGAGTAAGAGAGAACCCGCAGGAGCCTTTTAATGAAGAAATCTCGAAACCCTAGCAGAGCCCAAAAAGGAGAGATTTTGAAATTCCAAGAAAAAATGAGCTCACTTCTATTTATAAGTGGGTAACCTAGGAGAAAATCGGCAACAGTTTTCCCTGTCCTCAGAAAACTGGTGACGGTTTGGCAGTTGACCTTGCCAGTTGACTAAAAATCGGCAATGATTTTCTCAACCTATAGAAAACTATCGACGATTTGTGTAATAACCCAGAAAAATTAAATGAGGCCTCGTCGACGAACATAGGGGATTCTTCGACGAGGATATATGAGGGGCTCGTCAACGAGGTCATGTCTCGTCGACGAGAAGATACTGAGAGGGTTATGAGGCAGTCCGAAATTCGTCAATGAGGGATGAAGGTTCATCGACGAACTTCTTCAGGGACTCGTTGATGAGATGACGTGGCTCATCAACGAATCTGAGGCTATAAATAGTAAAAACCCAAATTTTTCAGTGAAACTTGGTGCAAAACTTTCCCCCCCTCTCTCTCTCTAAACGTCTCCCTCTCCTTATCTCTTCGATCTCATCTTCGTTTCTCACCGGATCGACGATCTAAGGCCACCATGATGCTCCTAGAGAATTTCTCTACAAGTCGGCCAGGGCGGATTGCTGGTGGGAGTGGTTTGAATTCCATCCCAATTTTAGGGTAGGGCATTTTATTCAGTTTTTGTCTTTCCATTAGTTAGAAGAAATGTAGTATATGAAGAAATAATGATATTTTGTTCTAGGAAATGTGGTTTTCAAGGTATTGAGTGGAGAATTCTACGAGTGTACGGCCAGAGTACAGAAGGGTGCTTTTCAGAAACTAAGTAAGAGAAATATGCTATGCTAGGAGTTTTAATCATGTTTTTAGAGATTTTATATAGATATATATATTAGTATATTATCTAGTTTTACTGAATAAGAATTTTTAATGTTTGTGTGGCTTGAGTAGACATTTATCTGATACAAAATTTATATAGCTCTTTATAGTATAGCATACTATACAATGTACGTAGATAATTATTCAGATCAGTATACATATATAGATGCTTATTCAGATCAGTATATTACAGATATTTATTCAGATCAGTATATTACAGATATTTATTCAGACCGGTATTTACAGTATGTCATGTTTCCTAATACCATAACACTCAGTATATACAGACAGAGTATATAGACAGATTATATAGACAAATTATACAGACATATATACAGATATAACATCAAGATGCTATAGTTATATTATTAAGATATTATAGTATTTACAGTACAGAATTATAGTGTTATGATTATTTTGGAAACATGATGAAAACAGTAAAAAGATTATAGTATTATATATATGGTATCAGATCCCTAAGAAATATTACAGATACAGAAAACAGAGCACGGTACCGTTGCAAATATAGATAGAGTGCAACCACATATATAAGATAGTGTGTGAGTACCGTCAAACCATGCTCAGAGTGGATGCGGCTCCCAAGTTCACTAGGTTAAGGGGGCTGGTTTGATGAGGTAGCAACCCAATTCCACGCCTATGAGTGGATGCAATTTTTTCGGGCTAAGGTAGCGTAGAGTAAAGTGACTTACCTGGAGGGCTGACAAGAGTAAGTCTCGCATATGGGCCGCATAACCTTGTCATGAGGGGTCAAATCATGACATACAGAGTTACAGGGATAAAACACAGTTATGTATATATATACAGTTTTACAGTATTTGATGAATATAGTATGATGTTAGTAGTATGAAAAGTAGAAAATACAGATGATACATTTATATTTTAAACTGTGATAATGTAAAATATGCTTTACAGATTTACCATTTCATAGAGTTAAGATGTTATCAAAATAATATGCAACTTAGTCACCACACACTAGTAATAGCATATTTCCACTTACTAAGCGTTGACTCACCCCATTACTTTAACATTTTTCATGTGAGCCAGTTAGGCGTGTAGACCAGGCTCGCAGATAACGTGACTACTTTATTGCCTTGTTTATAGGGTAAGTTTGTACAGAGTTGGCATTTTGGGTAGATGATACTAGAGAGAGATGTATTGTATGACTACAGTCTAGAGATACTGGATTCTGGTATTGTATATGTATATGTTGTTGTATAAATTATGTTTCCGCTGCATAGGTTTGCTTATTGTATACAGGAATACCCCAGCAGCCCTCTGAGGCCTGAGATTTCATAACAGGGATGTCAGAATAGTTCATATGTGTTATTTTAAAAAAAATATTTAAATTTTGAGGTCGTTACATTTTGGTATCAGAGCCTAGGTTCTTAGGTTCTGTAGACTCTAGAGTACAGTGGGAAATAATACCAGAACATAGGAAAAAGAATTTGAGGTTTTATTCTGTAATCTAGACACCGAATTTTCGTGGTGATTTCTGTGTTTTTACTAGAGTGACGATTCCAGGAAAGCAATAGTAAACTATTGACGAGTCATGTGTGTAGGTTGCAGGATTTGATTTGGGGTTAGGAACAGGAGGGGATGTTAATATAGAATTTGAATTTTTAGTTGAATTGAATAAATTAGATATGTATGGGAAATAAGATTCTGAAACGGTGCTCTATATATTTGTAGGATGGACCTAGGGGGTAGTAGCGCTCACACTAGTGGAGATGATGGAGTTGGACCTTCTGGTGCTGGAGGCGGGGATTCAGATGCTATACTACGTTGTGGGGCTGAGCAAGTTATGACTGAAATTGCTCGGAGCTCCAGGTAGCAGGGAGGTCCTTCATCGGCTCAGGGATGTACGATAGAGAAATTTATGAAGATGAATCCGTTGACCTTTTCAGGAGCGGCTAACCCTGCTATTGCGGAGAATCGGGTGCAGGAGGTAGAGAAGATTCTGACAATACTTCACTGCACCGATTAGCAAAGAGTCTTATATGCTATGTATAGATTGGCGGAGGAGGCCGAGAAATGGTGGACGACCACTAGATTATTGGAGGAGCAGAGGGCGATTCCAGTGCCGATGACTTGGGCCCAATTTAGGGACGTGTTTTTTGATAGGTACTATCCTACCTCAGTCAGAGAGGCTCAAGTACAAGAGTTTTTGAGTCTGTCCCAGGTATCGTTGACAGTCCAACAATACGCGGCGAGATTTATCGAGCTTTAGTGTTTCTGCCCTTATATCGTCCCAGATGAAGTTAAGAAGGCTAGAATGTTTGAGAGAAATCTTAGGCGTGCTATTTACAAACAGGTGGCGGTACTAAGGATACAAGATTTCTCAGAGTTAGTTGATAGGGCTATTATTGTAGAGGAGAGTCTACCGAGAGAGACTGAGGTACCGAATCAGAAGAAGAGGACCGCACCCCCGATTTTTCAGGTGGGGTCTAGCCGAGGCTCGTGGAGAGGAGATAGATTTGGTGGGGGTCAGAGACAGATGGTAGAGTAGGGTGGATTTCAGGGTGGACAACCTTCCACCACTTGTCCCAGATGTGGACGAAGACATCCAGGAGAGGGCCGACTGGGGGAGAATGTTTGTTATCACTGCGGGAGTCCCGACCATATGGCTCGATCTTGTTGGTTGCCATCAGGTTATGCACAGGCTCCCAGACCATTTCATGGTGGATACCAGGCGCCCGTGGAGGTCAGTAGTGGAACACTACGCCGGCGAGGGTCTTTGCATTGACGTCGGGTGAAGCTGAGACGGCCGGAGACGTAGTCACAGGTACCCTTATTGCTTTACCATATAAAATTATTGTTTTATTTGATACAGGTGCCACCCACTCCTTTATATCGGTGGGGTATGTCAGAATAATTGGGGTAGAGACACAACTATTAGATGTAGAGTTGTTTGTGGGTGTGCCGATGGGATCTGTGGTAAGGTGCAGGAAGGTGCTTTGAAATTTTCCAGTAAGTATTCAGGAGAGGATACTACCTGCTGATCTCGTCGTTCTAGATATACAAGGGTTTGATGTGATATTGGACATGGATTGGCTAGCAACTCATCACGCCAGCATAGCTTGTCGTAAAAAAGAAGTAATTTTCAAACCCTCGGGTGAGCAAGAATATAGATTCATGGGTTCACATATACATGCCTCACAACAACTTGTGTTAGTGATTCAAGTGAGGAGACTATTACAAGATGGTTGCCAGGGGTATGTTGCATACGTAAAAGAGTCGCCGAAAGAAGAGATAAAAACAAGCTGATATATCAGTGGTGCGCAAATTTCCAGATGTTCTTCTAGATAAATTGCCTGGCTTACCACCGGACCGTGAGATTGAATTTACTGTAGATCTATTGTTAGGGTCTGCACCGGTATCTAAATCACCATATCGTATGACTCCAGTTGAATTGAGAGAATTGAAAGATCAGTTATAGGAGTTGTTGGATAAAGGATTCATTAGACCCAGTGTGTCGCCCTAGAGAGCACCAGTTCTGTTCGTGAAGAAGAAGGATGGGACCATGATATTGTGTATTGATTATAGGGAGATAAATAAATTGAAAGTAACGAATAAATATCCTCTCCCTAGGATTGATGATTTGTTTGATCAACTCTAAGGGACCCAGGTTTACTCTAAAATTGACCTATAGTCAGGTTATCATCAAGTGAAAGTTTGAGCAAAAGATATTCTGAAAACAGCATTTCAAATGCGATATGGACATTATGAGATCCTGTTGATACCATTTGGGTTGACTAACGCACCAGCAGTATTCATGGATTTAATGATCCGGGCGTTCCATCAGTATTTGGACTAGTTTGTGGTAGTATTCATTGATGATATACTGGTTTATTTGAGGAGTTTTGAGGAGCACGAGCATCATTTGAGGCTGGTATTGTAGATATTGAGGGAAAAGAAATTATATGCAAAATTCAAGAAATGTGAGTTCTAGTTAAGGCAGATTTCTTTTCTCGGCTATGTGATCTCTAAAGCGGGTGTATCTGTTGATCCGAGTAAGATAGAGGTAGTGGTGAGTTCGGAAAGGCCCGGAAATGTCCAAGAGGTTAGGAGTTTTTTGGGATTGGCAGGCTATTACCGACACTTTGTGGATGGCTTCTCTAGGTTGTCTGGTCCATTAACACGGCTTACGAGGAAAAATGTGAAGTTTGATTGGACCGATGACTGTGAGCAGAGTATTTAGGAATTAAAGTGGCGATTGTTTTTAGCTCAGGTATTAGCTATTACATCAAGGGAGGACGAATTTGTAATATATAGTGATGCGTCGTTGAAGGGTCTTGGGCGCGTATTGATGTAGCACGGCAGGGTTATCGCGTATACCTCTAGACAACTTAAAGAATATGAAAAAAAATATCCAATGCATGATTTGGAGCTAGCTGCGGTGGTATACGCTCTCAAGATATGGAGGCATTATCTATATGGTGGAAGTGCGAAATCTTCATGGACCATAAAAGCCTGAAATATTTCTTTACCCTGAAAGAGCTAAACATGAGGCAAAGAAGGTGGTTAGAACTTATTCAAGATTGTGACTGCGCTATTAGTTACCACCCAGGGAAAGTGAATGTGGTAGCCGACGCTCTGAGTAGGAAATTAGTAGAACCAGGATTGGCAGCTATGGAGATTCAGCACCCGATCCTGATGGACTTGGAGAGACTTGGCATAGAGTTAATAGAGGATAGTCTCCAGGCATTTGTTGCCGGCCTAGTTGTACAACCTACACTATATGTAACGCCCCGACCCTCTACGCGAGCCCAGAGTGCTACTAATTCATTCATTTACATGATAATCTACATTCTAATATTATGTACGCAGTGGAAAACATAATTATAATCTTTCAACAAATATAATACTAGAGTTTTCTAAATCTTTCTATACACCATAATAAACCATGCATTCACCTGTATTCCCATATATACACATATCTCTCAAAACATAACCTACACTTCTAATATTCACAACTATTCATCTATCTGCAAACTTCAATACATAAAACATAAAATATACATCTCAAAATTAACATAAAAATATATACCCTTTTTTATTTTTATTTTCCAAAAATGTTATTAAATCTCGAGTAATCTAAGCTTGATCTCGAGGAAATGCTGAAAAAGATAAATTCATATTCGGGTGAGACAAATCTTAGTAAGGGAAGAAACAATACATTAAAACAGTGTGTGGTTAATATGAGTATGTAAATATCATTTTAATAACATTTTTCAAATCATTAACATAACACTGAAATCATTCTCTGAACCTAATCAATCACATGTAGAGATTTAACCAACGAAATTACCCAAGGATAGGGGTGATTACCCGTCCATACAAGTAGCACCCCTTTGCTCTGACATTTAAGTAACCCTAAGGTCACTACTAAAGCATACCAGGGCACTCACCTTACTCAGTAAGCCCTCTAGTGTTAGATTGATCTCGTACTCACACCGTTCAACAATAGCTTATCGGCAAAGGCCCTAAGGATAGAGAAATCTACCTGCCCATACAAGTAGATTCCCTTTATCCTAGTATGTTATGTAGCTACTGCCACATTTGAAGCTACTAGTGCACTCGCCTTACTCAGCAAGCCCTCAGACGAAGAGTGTGCCCCGCCCAAACGTAACATATTCTACATACATAAATATTTCTAATATCATAATACGTTACTCTTTTTGTCATTATTCAATCATACACGTCTGTTCATGTTCATAACTTAAACATTGCATTACATTTCACTTTACGTAATCATCAACATTATATCGTTCACATTTGTCATTTCATTCATTTATCATTTCATTGCCATTACATTACATTTTCATTTTTTCCTTCGTACTATAGCTGGTCTTTAGCCATTATCAGTTAGTCTACAACTCCTTTTAGTTGTTATCAGTTAGTTTACACAGAAGTGTGCTAGAATCTGTTAACATGACTGTCTTTCAGCTGTCTTACATTTATATGGTTGCATTTAGCATACATAAGCAACATAGTCCATAACATATTTTATTCTCAATACTTTACTTACTTAGTCTGCATCTCATACATTTAACATATATTTGCACGGAATCTCATGTCACACAATTTAACAGTAAAATTCATACATATTCCTGTAAAATAGGTCAACCCACATTTAACATTTATATACTGAAAATACATTTCATTTCTTACATAATTCCTCAGAAATCACTTTTCACTTTTATTAGTTCATTTCCACAAATACATAGCTAAATAAGTGGTCCTAGGCTCAGAAATCATAGTTTTACATGGTTGGCATTTTATAATTCACACTAAAACATACATATAATGTAACATAATTTATTATATTTAATTTCATAAAATCTGATTTAATATATAATTTTTCCTAACTTGATTTCTTGAACTACATCAACTGGGACCCCTAAAAATACCTGCGGCGCTCACCCGGATCCTAAATAAAAAATCTTAATTTCATTAAATTAATCCTAAATAAATATTATTTTAATATTCCTTAGGCCCTTAAATACCAAATAAACAGTTATACCCTCAAATATAACCAATTTGCCAAATTTATCAAATCTCACTCACTTTGGAGTGGGGCCTAGAAAACCCTAATTGAAAATTTACTCATGTCAAAATGACGACGATCATGGCTAGGACCTCGTGGTGGTGCTTGATCGTCGATTTAACAGTAGATTTAACGAGAAATTGAGAAATTAGGGAAAGGTTGCCTTACCCTAGACATGGTGCCTACGCCACTCCCACGACAAATCCGCTCCAGTAGAAATATCGGTGGCGGAGCTAAGAATCCAACGACACCTTCCATTTCCTAATCGGTCAAATATCCCTCGAGAAATGAGGGGACAGAGACAAAGGCGGAGACGAAGAGTGGACGGAGAGTAGGAGAGGCTCCTGGGCCTCTTTGTTTCAAATTGAAAATTCAGATTTCAATTGAAATCCGCCTGGAAGCTTATAGCTTCCTTTTCCCTTTTTGTTTTGTTCTTTTTTCTTTATTATATATTATAATAATATCATATTATATTATATACTTATATATATATAACCACCATTTTACTTAACTTAATTAATTCAATTTAATAATATTTAATTAATTAATAATTACTCTTAACTTTTTTTCATACTATTTCTTTTTATTTGTTTATTTAATACATTAATTTAATAATATTTAACTAATTAATTACTAATAAATAATTTTAATTTAATTTACTTTTTTTTACTATTCCCTTTATTTGTTTATTTAATACATTATTTTAATAATGTTTAACTAATTAATTGATTGATAATTTTAATTGAAAAAATTTTTTAAAATTTTTTTTCTCGAGTTATTACATTCTTCCATCCTTTAAGAAATTTCGTCCTCAAAAGTCGTTACCTAATCTTTCATTTTCATAATTTTACGATTTACTGTACCTCATACCATTAAGTAAATATATCTCCCAAATATATTTTTGCATCATCAATAATTAAATAAAATCATCATCATCTTCAACATAAATTCATACCTGCCCCCTTGGCTTTATCTGCCTCATCTAGAACCATCGTATAACCACGTGCTTGTCCACCTTTGCCTAATGGTATTTGCTGATTCCCTCGATACCATAACCTCTGAAATCAACTAACCTAACCATCGAGTTCAAATTCCAAGTTCTAATTTCTCTACTCAAAAACATCACCATCGATGGATTTACCATGCTTTTTTGAAGTTAACTACTTCTTCATAAAAACACAGAAGACCATCATGGGATTTCTGTCCTAAGCTTACGAAATACAACTCAGAATTCCTAATGGTATCTTAATCTACCCATTCCTATCTTTATCGCAACTCAATCTTATACTCTGGTATAAATCATCCCTAACCTAATACTCTAATATTTCCATATCTAGGCGAAGTGAATCTAATAACACTTCCTACAGGACATTGCTCTGATGCCATTTGTAAGCCCCGACCCTTTACGTGGGCCCGAAGTGCTACTAATCCATTCATTTACTAGATAATCTACATTCTAATATCATGTATGCAGCGGAAAACATAATTATAATCTTCCAACAAATATAATACCAGAGTTTTCTAAATCTATCTATACACCATAATAAACCATGCATCCACATGTATTCCCATATAAACACATATCTCCCAAAACATAACCTACACTTCCAGTATTTACAACAATTCATCTATTTGCAGACTTCAATACATAAAACATAAAATATACATCTCAAAATTAACATAAAAATATATACCCTTTTCTCTTTTTATTTCCCAAAAATGTTATAAAACCTTAAGCTCTCTAAGCTCGATCTCGAGAGAATCCTGAAAAAGATAAATTGATATTCGGGTGAGACACGTCTCAGTAAGGGAAGAAACAATATATTAAAACAACGTGTAGCTAATATGAGGTATATAAATATCATTTTAATAACATTTTTCAAATCATTAACATAACATTGAAATCATTCTCTGAACCTAATCAATCACATGCAAAGATTTAACTCACGAGATTACCCAAGGATAGGGGTGATTACCAGTCCATACAAGTAGCACCTCTCTGTTATGATATTTAGGTAACCCTAAGGTCACTACTAAAGCATATCAGGGTACTCACCTTACTCAGTAAGCTCTCAAGTGTTAGATTGATCTCGTACTCACACCGTTCAATAATAGCTTACCGGAAAAGGCTATAAGGATAGGGAAATCTACTCACACATACAAGTAGGTTCCCTCTACCCTAGTACGTTATGCAACTACTGTCACATCTAAAGCTACTAGTGTACTCGCCTTACTCAGCAAGCCCTCAGGCGAAGAGTGCGCCCCTCCCAAATGTAACATGTTTTACATACATAAATACTTCTAATATCATATTGCATTATTCTTTTTGTCATTATTCAATCATATACATCTGTTCATATTCATAGCATAAACATTGCATTGCATTTTACTTTGCGTAATCATCAACATTACATCGTTCACATTTGTCATTTCATTCATTTATCATTTCATTACCATTACATTGCATTTTCATTTCTTTCCTTTGTACTACAACTGGTCTTTAGCCATCATCAGTTAGTTTACAACTCTTTTTAGCTATCATCAGTTAGTCTACACAGAAGTGTGTTAGAATCTGCTAACATGACTGTCTTTCAGTTGTCTTACATTTACATGGTTGCATTTAGCATACACAAGCAACATAGTCCATAACATATTTTATTCTCAATACTTTACTTAGTCTGCATCTCATACATTTAACATATATTTGCACAAAATTTCATGTCACACAATTTAACTGTAAAATTCATACATATTCCTATAAAATAGGCCAACCCACATTTAACATTTATATACTGAAAATACATTTCATTTCTTATATAATTTCTCAGAAATCACTTTTCACTTTCATTAGTTCATTTCCACATATACATAGCTAAATAAGTGGTCCTAGGCTCAGAAAGCATAGTTTTACATGGTTGACATTTTATAATTCACACCAAAACATATATATAATGTAACGTAATTTGTTACCTTTAATTTCATAAAATCTGATTTAATATATAATTTTCCCTTACCTGGTTTCTTGAACTACGCCAATAGGGACCCTGAAAAATACCTACGCCGCTCACCTGGACCCTAAATCAAAAATCTTAATTTTATTAAATTAATCCTAAATATAATATTATTTTAATATTCCCTGGGCCCTTAAATACCAAATAAATAGTTATACCCTCAAATATAACCAATTTTCCAAATTTCTCAAATCTCACTCTCACTTTGGAGTGGGGCCTAGAAAATCCCAATTTGAAATTTACTCATGTCAAAATGACGACGATCATGGCTAGGACCCCGTGGTGGTGCCTGGTCGTCGAGTTAACAGCAGATTTAACGAGAAATTGAGAAATTAGGGGAAGATTGCCTTATCCCAGGCATGGTGCCTATATTGCTCCCATGACAAATCCGCCAATAGAAATGTTTATGGCGGAGTTAGAAATCCAATGACACCTTCCGTTTCCCGATCGGTCAAATATCCGTCGGGAAATGAGGGGAGAGAGAGAGGCGGAGACGGAGAGTGGACGAAGAGTGGGACAGGCTTCTGGGCCTCTCTATTTCAAATTAAAAATTCAGATTTCAATTGAAATCCGCTTGGAAGCTTATAGCTTCCTTTTCCCTTTTTGTTTTTTTCTTTTTTCTTTATTATATATTATAACAATATCATATTATATTATATACTTATATATATATATATATATGTATATATATCTTATCCTTATATATTCATATATATAAGCACCATTTTACTTAACTTAATTAATTGAATTTAATAATATCTAATAAATTAATAATTACTCTTAACTTTTTAATATTATTTATTTTTATTTGTTCATTTAATACATTAATTTAATAATGTTTAACTAACTAATTACTAATAAATAATTTTAATTTAATTTACTTTTTTTACTATTCCTTTTATTTGTTTATTTAATACATTATTTTAATAATGTTTAACTAATTAATTGATTGATAATTTTAATTAATTAATTAAATTAAATATTTTTTTTTTAATTTTTTTTCCCGGGTTATTACACTATATGAGAAGATTAAGGCCGCTCAGGAAGATGATGCAGAGTTAGCAGAGGTAATAGCTAAAGTGCGGAATAGTCAAGGAGAGGAGTTCAGTATCTTTGATGATGGAGCTCTAAGGTTTCGCACTAGATTGTGTGTGCCTACAGATGATAATATTAAAAGAACGATTCTAGAGGAAGCTCACATATCACTATACACAATTCATCCTGACAGTACTAAAATGTACATGGATCTGCGTGAGTATTCCTAGTGGAGTGGAATAAAAATAGAAATAGCCAAATTCATATAGCAGTGTTTGATGTGCTAGCAGGTTAAGACTAAGAAACAGAGGCCAGCAGGGCAATTGCAGCCACTATTCATCCCAGAGTGGAAATGTGATCATGTCTCTATAGATTTCATTAGTAGGTTACCACCAGTGCGATATGGATTGAATGCAATAAGAGTGGTTGTTGATCGTATGACGAAGACTGCCCATTTCATTCCGATTAAAGTTGGTTACTCCATGGGTAGGTTAGAAGAAATATATGTTCAAGAGATAGTTAGCGTCCATGGTGTGCTGGTATCTATAGTTTGAGACCGAGATCCTCGGATTATTTCACGATTTTGGAAAAGTTTTCAGGAGGCTATGGGTCAACAGCTAGCATTCAACACTACTTTCCAACTCCAGACAGATGGTCAGACTGAAAGAACAATTCAGACATTGGAAGATATGCTTTGGGTGTGCGTGTTGGATTTTGGGGGTAGCTGGACCTAGTTTATGCCATTAGTTGAGTTTGCTTACAATAACAGTTATCAGACTAGCATTGGCATGACACCTTACAAAGCACTGTATGGTAGAAGGTGTCGTTCTCTTCTTTTCTAGGATAAGGTTGGTGAGAGGCGAGTCTTAGGTTAAGAGATAGTACAACAGGCATATGATAAGGTCCGACTAATTAAAGAAAGAATCAGTACCGCGCAGAGTCATCAGAAAAGCTTCGCTGACACTCGTTGTCGGGAGTTAGAGTTTGACTTGGGAGATCGAGTATTCTTAAAGGTGGCTCCTTTGAGAGGAGTTATGAGATTTGGGAAGAAGGGCAAGCCGAGTCTTAGGTTTATAGGCCCTTTTGAGATACTAGATAAAGTAGGGTCAGTAGCCTATAGGCTAGCTTTGCTGCTAGCTCTATGCAGACTACACGACGTATTCCATGTAGCTATGTTGAGGAAATACATCCCAGATCCTTCCCACATAATAAGTTATGCAGAACCATAACTTAAGGATTCATTAGTTGATGAAGAAACACCAGTACAAATTTTCGACAGAAAGACACAAACATTGCTCACCAAAGAAATCCGGCTGGTAAAGGTTTTGTGGAGGAATCATGCTATAGAGGAAGCTTCTTGGGAGTTAGAGGAACAGATGAGACAAAAATACCCGCAGTTATTTCAAGAGGTTTAGTGGTAATAAGGTAAAGTATAAGTAATAGGTAATGTTTCTTTTGCAAGTACATGTATGAATTTAGTTAGAAAATAGTCTTTTAGTTTTATATATGTAATTTTCCAGAATATAGAATGTAACCACGGTATTCCTCCACCATAAGTGAGGATAAGTAATAAAATAAGTAGACCATTTTTCTTAATGGATGGGGTTCATCACAAATAGAAAATTTTGAGGATTAAATTTTATAAGGAGGGGAGAATGTAATAACCTAGAAAAATTAATCGAGGCCTCGTCGACGAACATAGGAGATTCATAGACGAGGATACATGAGGGGCTCGTCAACGAGGTCACGTCTCATCGACGAGAAGATACCGAGAGGGGTATGGGGCAGTCTGAAATTCATCAACGAGTGATAAAGGTTCGTCGACGAACTTCTTCAAGGAGTTGTTGATGAAATGATGTAGCTTGTCGACGAATCTGAGGTTATAAATACCAAAAACCCGAATTTTTCAGTGAAACTTGGCACAAAACCCTCCCTCTCTCTCTAAACGTCTCCTCTCCTTCTCTCTTTGATCCCAGCTCTGTTTCTCACCGGATCGACGATCTGAGGCCACCACGACTCTCCTGGAGATGTTCTCTGCAAGTCTGCCGGGACGGATCACTGGTGGGAGTGGTTTGAATTCCATCCCAATTTCAGGATAAGACATTTTATTCAGTTTTTGCCTTTCCTGTAGTTATAAGAAATATAGTATACGAAAAAATAACGATATTTTGTTTTAGGAAATGTGGTTTTCAGGGTATTGAGTGGAGAACTCCGCGGGTGTAGGGCCAGAGTACAGAAGGGGGCTTTTAAAAAACTAAGTAAGGGAAATATGCTATGCTAAGAGTTTTAATCATGTTTTCAGAGATTTTATATAGATATATATACCAATATATTATCTAGTTTTATTGAACAAGAGTTTTTAATGTTTGTGTGGTCTGAGTAGATATTTATCCGATACAAAATTTATACAACTCTTTATAGTATATCATACTATACAATGTACATAAATAATTATTCAGATCACTATACATATATAGATGCTTATTCATATTAGTATATTACAGATATTTATTCAGATCAGTATATTACAGATATTTATTCAGACCAATATTTACAATATATCATGTTTCCTAATACCATAACACTCAAAATATGTAGACAGAGTATACAGATAGATTATACAGACAGATATACAAATATAGCATCAAGATGCTACAGTTATATTATTCAGATATTATAGTATTTACAGTACAAAATTATAGTGTTATGGTTATTTTGGAAACATGATGAAAATAGTAAAAATATTATAGTATTATATATATATGATATCAAATCCCTAAGAAATAGTACAGATACAGAAAACAGAGCACGGTACCGTTGCTAATACAGATAGAGTGCAACCACATATATCAGATAGTGTGTGGGTACCGTCAAACCGTGCTCGGAGTGGATGCAGCTCCCTAATTCACTGGGTTGAGGGGGTTGGTTTGATAAGGTAGTAGTCCAGTTCCGCGCCTAGGAGTGGATGCAGTTTGTCTAGACTGAGGTAGTGTAGAGTATAGTGACTTACCTGGAGGGTTGATCAGAATCATGACATATAGAGTTCCAGAGATAAAACATAGTTATGTATATGTATACAGTTTTACAGTATTTGATGGATATAGTATGATATTAGCAGTATGAAAAGTAGAAAACACAGATGATACAGTTATATTTTAAACTATGATAATGAAAGATATGCTTATAGATTTATCATTTCATACAGTTCAGATGTTATTAAAATAATATACAACTTAGTAACCACACACTAGTAATAGTATATTTCCACTTACTGAGCGTTGACTCACTTCAGGTGAGCCAATTAGGAGAGCAGACCAGGCTCACAGATAGCATGACTATTCTATTGCCCTGTTTATAGGGTAAGTTTGTACAAAGTTGGTGTTTTGGGTAGATGATACTGAAGAGAGATGTATTGTATGACTACAGTATAGAGATATTGGATTCTGGTATTGTATGTGTATATGTGGTTGTATGAATTATGTTTCCGCTGCATAGGTTTGCTTATTGTATACAGGAATACCCCAGCGACCATCTGAGGCTTGAGATTTCATAGCAGGGATGTCAAAATAGTTCATATGTGTTATTTTAAAAAAAAGATTTAAATTTTGAGGTCGTTACAATTTGGGTCCTGCCAAACTAATTTCTTTATTTTTCTTTTGTTTTCCTTTATTTTTCTCTTTTATATTTATTTTCTTTTATTTTTTGGATTCAGATTTCTCTAATTAACACTTTCACCACCATTGTCAAAGCGGAGAATTCGGATCTAGCAGAAAACTTAGTCTGAACCATAACATGAAATGACTGAAAAACATGAAACACTTCATTCTTATGTTTCATCAAATATAGTCAGGTCATTCGGGTGCAGTCATCAACAAATATCACAAACCAACGTACACTAGAGAAAGTGGATACAGGGGAGGGTCCCCATACATTAAAATGAATTAAAGCAAATGGTGTATCACTTTTATTCATGCTTAATGGATAAGTAGCATGATGAATTTTGGCTAAAATGCAAGTATCACATTTAAAT
This sequence comes from Malania oleifera, assembly GCF_029873635.1. NCBI lineage: Eukaryota > Viridiplantae > Streptophyta > Magnoliopsida > Santalales > Ximeniaceae > Malania > Malania oleifera. The sequence goes on from NC_080417.1 coordinate 156,482,963, forward strand.
TCAGAAATATCCACGTTGGAGAATACATCAAGAAGCAAATGTTGTAAGTAACCGAATGACGGATTTCACAAATGACAATGCCATAGCCAAACCTGCTGAGCTTTGGAACCAGGTGAAGAAGACACCTAATGCACACGACCCAAACTGAAATCTTCCATGTACAATGCCCCCTCTTAGTACCATACCCTAATGATCTCCTTGGTGAGAATATCCTGAAGAAGATAAAAATCATGATAAATTAGTACCACACAATTTAGATTTGTAATAACTTGGCTAACAGATAATAACTTGTGGGATAAAAAGGGAACAAGGAGAGTATTGGATAAATGAAAAGAGGGTGATAGGGTCACTGATCCGGCCCTTGTGACAGGTGAGATCACTTCATTAGCATTTGCAATGCTGGTGTGCCTTGGAGATGAGCGGTGGGAGAAATCTACGAGATCAAAAGTCATATTATCCATGGCCCTAGAGTCAAGGAGCCCACCATGGTTCACATCGCGACGATGACTAAGTAAGGCATGACCAAGGTTACCTGGATCTACAGGAGAATATACATGAGAGGTATCACCACCATTAAAATAGGTGGTAGCAACAGAATCCCAAATTAGTTTGTCTGTGGGAAATCTAATGAAATTGTCGATTAACGTCAGATCCATGGAGTTGAACAACTAGCCTTTGACAATGGCATTGTCAGTGCGCCACTTGTGGAAGGGCAGGCCAGTTGGAGATGGCGGAGGTAACTCACCATTAATGTAGCCCAACTTATCTTTGCTGAAGATGTACATCTCGACAACTTGGGACCATAAAGCATAGTTGGAACCATCCAACTTGATGTCAATCGGGAGCCACTAGACTTGGCAAAGTGGATCGAGTCGGATAATTCGTGGCAGATAAGGCGGATTATCGAGTTAAAAAATCATAATCCATATTTGACTCGTTTAAGTGGTGGAATAAGCAGTTTCAGGTCGGATAATTCATGGCGGATGGGCGGATAATCCGCCATTCTCAAATATAATTTTATTAATAATTTATTTTGTGTCATAATATTTTAAGTTGTATACGATAACTTGCGATTAATTTGTGTATTAACTTTTTTAGTAACTATATCAATCATTTAATTGTATATATTAATTAACAACTCCTAAATCATGCAAGTAAAATTATAAGCAATAAAACATAATAAATTAGTCCCAATCCAACTCAAAATAGAAACTCAAAGCGTGTGACTCGTGTGAGTCTCTAAAATCTAAACATTACAACTGTTCTTAAAGCATGTGAGTTTCTTTAAACACAACTATTTCATCATTTTGATGAATTGAATTCGCTATTGACTGAGACATTTTTTTCTCCTAATCCTTATAATGCATTGCAAAAAATAGAAAAATGGGATTAAATATTTTCATTTTATATCTATGTTGAACATAATGAAATGATTCAAACGACCATAATATTTATATTGAAATTTGACTGACCAAGTCAAAAAGTTGTTATTATGCATATAAAGAAAGAACAGAAAACAAAAAATGACCATAATCCAACCATCACCTCATACCATTGCCATGGAGTCATGGACTAATTAATATTTAATATAGTTTTTGGTTCTATCAAAAAAAATTTATACGTAAGAATGAGAAGAAATTTCAATATTGATATAACTTCAAAATCAGACTTCGTAGTCTTTAGAAGTATCATGAAACTCTGAAAGAGACCATGTACATGTACTACATATAGATACAGACATACATATACATATATATACCATAAAGAATTTGTACATGTATTACATACAGATATAGACATACATATACATCAATAGTCTTGCTGATGCTAAGAATTTGCAACCTTGCAGTGCATCTAATTCTTTTGCAGCAACCCAACTCAATAGGTGGAAAAAAAAATGCAATTATACCGCATGGTCATGGACATTGATAATGTCTTATCTGTTTGGCATATGTTCTATTTTGGAATTCATTCATGGCATGTATACTGGTGTGGCTTGGAACCACATGCACAACTTTACTTACCCTTTACTCCAAAGTAAAATGTATATTTTCTTTTTCATCTTTGCATTTGAGAAAATGGATGCTATTCCTTCTCATGGAGGATTGAATTATCTTTGTCAACTGGTCCTATTTTATGATGCAGATTAACCTAGCTTAAAAAATTTATGTAGGAGTGGGGTGGGAAAATATAGACTTTGTACAAAAATTGTTGATCATAAAATGGCCTTTTCATCAATTCAATATGTTCATTTTTTTGGCCAAACTGACAATCTCTATTCTTGGTCATGTTCTTCTGCAAGATTTATCTGAATAACGAGAATGTGGGCGAGAGAGAGCAAGATACAACAGGCCTCTCCATATTATCTCCTACTATTAACTTGAAGCCTAAAGAGAACCCATTCTCCCTTCCAAGATACCCAATTTAATACAACAAGATGATTTAGCATAGATTACAACCAGGGACAGTTCTGCACTTGGTTAAACAGTTAAAGCCATGTCATGTATCACCCAAACATCCAACATGAATAGAAGATGAAATTTATGAATTATAAAGGCGGGCGAAGGAATTATTTTTCATTACCCTACCTTCTTGTTAGTGTAGAGGCAGAAAATTTTGTAATAGAAGAAAAGTTCGAACTTCAAAGTAGATGTGCGAAGGGCTTCTGATGGTTCACAATGTGGAAGACCAACTAACGAAGCTCTTGTTGGTTTGAAGGGTCGACGATGAACCCATGAAGCTCCTAAAGAACACACGAAAGGCTCCTATTGGTTCGAAGTGTTGAAGATGAACTCACGAAGCACCTGTTGGTTCGAAGGATCGAAGATGGACTCGCGAAGGGTCAGAGGGCAGAGGGCTTCAAAGGGTTGAAGAAGAAGGGTCTCTTGTGCTGGCTCTCTCTTGGATCGAATGTCGAATTGAATAGGGCATTAGGGCTAGGGCTTGAATCGAATAGGGCTAGCCTTGGAGTGGGACTCCCATTGTGAAGACTTGGCATAAATAATGGGCCGTGTGGGCACTGCTGGCGCACTGGGCTTTCCATACTTGGGCAGTGGGTTGTGGGAACTTCACTTGGACTGGGTTAATTAGTAATGGGTTTTTAAGCGGTTTGATGGATATCCACCGGATAAAACCGACTCGACTCGCTAAGGAGGCGAATATGAAAATTGAAAACCATATTTGACTCATTTAACAAGCAGTTAATTATGAGTCGGTTAAAACGGGTTAGATGAGGGTCGGATTAATAGATTTTTATCCATTTTGTCAGGTCTAATAGCCACAGGTTCAGGAAGCATGGTTAGGGCCTGAGCCTTGGATAGATCTTCGACCATCTTTGTGGCTGATAATTCAGAGAGGAGCTTATTAGGATTGGTGGTAAAGTCATCAGACTTCATCAGAATTTCGTCGTCGTCTCCCATATGAGAAGGGATCGGGCGAGAGGAGACTATGGGTTAGGGGTCAACATGAACCGAGAGCCAGATATCGTGTGGCTCAAATACCATGTCAAATTCAATATCTTTGAATTTTATCAATTTACAGAGGTATTGTAAAAAAATATATAGAAAGATTAACAATCCTATCCTTGGCTATATAGATTTTATGGCTATAATCATGCTAAAAATTATGATACAGATTTTAGGAATCATAATCATGGTTAATCCCTTAATAGAAGGGATTTTTGCAGTTATAACTATTCCTATAATCTCTGATTAGTTTATTCCTATAATCTTACTAATTTGTTTCTTAATTGACAACTCACGCCAACATATCTTTTGTTCTTTTTTTAATATTAAAAATATTCTATAGTTTAATTACTTTGATAGAATTTCACCCACTATGCTCTATACAAACCAATAGTTAATTTAAAACCTTACTTCAAGTTCAATTATAGTTTCAATCACTATATGCTTTCTGCATTTTAGTTTCCTACAATTCTTTCTCACCACCCCTAGGTTTCCTTCTTGTGTTGTAGCTCTTACCCTTTTTATTAAACCTCTTTTGAGAGCACTTAAAAATACTTAAGATAAGTACTTTATAGAAATAATAATAATAATAACAACGCTTCACTTCTACTGCAACAAGTACATATAACAAAAAATACTTTTTTAGAATTACTTTTTTTTAGAACTATTTAAGTGAATTTGAGAAATAATTTAAGATAATTTTTTTGATTATTTATAAGTAGGATTGGTAATAAGCGTGAATTTGAGAAATAATTTAAGATAATTTTTTTGATTATTTATAAGTAGGATTGGTAATAAGCGTGAACAATTTTGCAAATATAAGATAATTATATATTATTTTATTAATGTATTACAACATATTAATTAGGTTAAAAGACACTAACATCGCATAAGGATTGACAAAACGACAATAACCTATCCTAAGGTTTGACCAAAAAACAATAACCTCCCGCTCTCCCTTGATTTCAAAAATTTCAGGCACCTCATGAGATTTTAAGAATTCCAACTACCTTCCCAAGGTTTGCCAAAAAGAATACAAACCTCCCTTTATATCTTGCAAAAAGATAAGTTTTTTTAAGGAAAAATCAATGTCTTTTTAGCAAACTTTAGGGAAGGTCTGTGACATTTTTAAAACTTTAGGGGAGATCTCTGGTAATTTGAAAACTTAAGAGAGGTATCTGTATTTTTACCAAACCTCAAGGGAGGTGAGTATCTTTTGTCCTATTAAATATTGATGAAACATTATTCCATTTTGAAATGAAAATGAAGTACCAACTATTAATTTAAATTAATATTAAAAACTTAAAAATACTAATTTAATTAACAATATTATAATTGTATTCTATAAATATACATTAAGAATAAGATTTTTGATGATAAAAGAATAATATTATATTATTTTCTTAATAAAAATATTTCATTGTTAACTAAAAAAAGAATTGACATAATTATTAATTAAATTATTAAATTTAAAATATTATATTTAAATTAAATATATTAAAAAATAATCATATATTATTTCGTAATGCATTATAACATACTATAACATGATTGTTGTTAATAAATAAATAATTACATTATTTTAATTATAAAAGTATTAACACTTTATTTAAAATATATTTAAAAATAATTTTATATTATTTTACTATGTGTTATGAGATATTAATTATTAATGAAATATATAATTCAATTCTAAAATCAACAATAACAATTTATTAATTTAAATTAACATAAAATAAATTAAAATTTTAATTAATAATTAATAATTATTATTAGTTAAGAATAATAATTTCCTATTATTTCATTTAATAAAAATTAAAATTGCAATTAGAAATAATTAAAATAATTATTAATATATTTAATTTACAATATATTTAAAAATAATCATATAAAACTCTATAATAAAAGTAAATATTCAAATACTATTGTAAATAAAAAGAGGAATATAACAAAAAGATTGGAGTTATAAAAATTCAACAGTCTAGTTCTTCAAAAACTAGATATTGCTAATCATCTTATTATCTCATTTTGTTGTAAAACATGCCATTATATAGGCAAATACATTGACATCTCAAAGGTTAACCACATAATGAACCATTATGTGGGCATACCAAATTTTGTAACATATTATCTAGATAGTTATTCACATAAATATATATGTTTTACAACAGTTCCCCTTGGATGACTATACACTATGAATATGTCTCGTTAAAACCTTCGCTAAGAAAAACCCTGTGGGACAAAACCTTAACGAAGGAAAAAGAGTACAATATTCATATTTCCCTTAAAAAGTACAATCAATTAAGAAATGTCCTTAAGTTATCGCATTCCAATATTATGTACATGCTTTTTGAAAATTGAAGTTGACAATGCTTTTGTGAATAGATCTGCTGAGTTGTCACTTGAACGAATTTTGCACATGTTAATATCTCCTTTCTTCAAAAGTTCATGTGTAAAAAAACTTTGGTGAAATATGTTTAATTCTATCACCTTTTATATACCCACATTTGATTTGTGCAATACATGCTGCATTGTCCTCGTACAATATTATTGGCGTGTCATTCTCCAGTGATAATCCACTTGTCCTTTTAATGTGTTGGATTATAGTTCTTAACCATACACACTAACAACTTATTTCGTGAACTAGCAGTATTTCAAAATGGTTTGAAGAGGTAGGGGTGATCATTTGCTTTATAGATCACCATGAGATAGCAGTATTACCACTACCGCATGTAAAACTATAGCCTGTTTGTGATCGAGTTTTATGAGAATTAGAAAGATATCCAGCATCAGCATATCCTTTCAACACAGACTTTACTCCCTTTGGGTAAAACAAACCCATACCAGATGTGCCGCGGAGATAACGAAGAACATGTTTTACTCCATTTCAATGTCTCTGAGTTGGTGTAGAACTAAACCTTACCAAACAAATTTACCGCAAAAACTATATCTGGTCTAATGCAATTTGCAAGATACAAAAGTGCTCCTATTGCACTAAGATAAGTGTTAAATTATGAATGAAGGACTTTTTCTCTATATTAACTATTGAATATTATAAGGGTGTATATATACGTGAGAGAATGGAAAAAATGGAAAGAGAAAAAATGGGAAGTATATTTTGCTAAGATGGAAAGTGTATATTTCTCTAATACTCCCCCTCAAGTTGGAGCATGGAGATCCGTAATGCCCAACTTGCGTGATAGGCCTCAAGAATGTTCACGACTCAAAGCTTTGGTGAAGATATCGGCAAGCTGACTGTGGGTAGGGATATGCTTAGTGAAGAAGAAGCTAGCCTATAACTTTTCATGAACAATATGACAATCGATTTCTATATGTTTGGTACGTTCGTGGAAAACAAGATTCTGTGTAATGTGAAGAGCCGCTTGATTGTCACAATATAAGAGCATAGGCTGAGAATGCGGTACTTCAAGATCATTTAAAAGAGTTTTGAGCCATGTAAGTTCACAAGTAGTGGAAGCAAGCACCCAGTACTCAGCTTCGGTGGAGGAGCAAGACACTGTAGGTTGTTTCTTAGTGCGCCAGGAAATTGGACTAGTGCCCAACTGAATGAAAAAACCAGTGGTGGAGCGGCGAGTGAGAGGACAACTAGCCCAATCTGAATCATAATAAGCTGAGACTTGAAGAGTGTTGGCAGTAGGAAAAAATAAGCCTTGTCCTGGAGATGCCTTAATGTATCGAAGAACACGTACAACAGCAACATAATGTGGTTGTTTGGGCTGGTGCATAAATTGATTGAGAATATTGACTGGAAATACAATGTCGGGACGAGTGATGGTGAGATATGGCAAACGTCCAACGAGTCGCCAAAACGAGCTTGGATCAGAGAGAAGATCACCATCAGTATTATTGAGCTTCAGATTTTGTTCAATGGGAAAGTGGGCTGGACGAGCACCAAGATGACTGCTATTAGTGAGGATGTCAAGAGTATATTTTCGTTTTGGGTGAAGCCCTCAGCAAGTAAAACAAAAGATAATTTAGAAAACCAATTGCGAGAGGCTTGCTTAAGGCTATAAAGGGATTTTTGAAGACAACAAACATGAGTCTCCCCCTGTTTGCAATAACCCAGTGAAGGGATCATATAAACCTTCTCATCGAGGTCACCATGAAGAAAAGTATTGTTAATGTCCAATTGAAGGAGATGCCAATTTCGAGCTACAACCACTACAAGAACACATCTAACAGTAACAAGTTAAGTAACATGAGCAAAAGTGTCATGATAATCCAAACCTTCTACTTGAGTGTAGCCCTTGCCCACCAAGCGAGCTTTGCGTCGCTCTATGGATTCATCGGCCCAAAGTTTTGTTTTGAACACCTATTAATAGCCAATTGGTTTTTTTCCAGGTGGAAGGTGTTGAAAAATCTACGTATTATTGGTTTCTAAGGTTTGGATTTTAGAAGTCATGGCATCACGCCAATGGGAGTGTAGCACAGCCTGAGAATATGAGGTGAGTTCGGGATGTTGGGACATAATAGAAAGAAAAATCAAATGTTGATTAGAGAAACGATGATAAGATAAAAAAGAGGAGAGACAATGAACCGTACCTGAGGGACATCTTGAAACCTGTGAAGCCGTGGAGGACTATGGTAAAGTAGGACAGATATAATCAGCCAAGTAAGAGAGATGTGTGACAGCTCGTTTGGGTCATGAAATGGTGGGTGGAGGGGGTGGTGGGGAAGGGGGTGAGGAGACCAAGTGAGAAGGAATGAGAGATGAGGGCTGGGGTTAGGTGTGGTTGGTGGAGTAGGTAAAGTGTAGGAAATATGTATATTAGGAATGGGAAGGGGAAAGATTGGAGAAGATGTAGGAGGTGGAGATATGAGATGATAAGGAAAAAGATTCTCTTCAAAAGTGACATCATGGGAGATGAAAATTTTTTGTTTTCAAGATCGTAGACACGATAAGCCTTATGATGAGTAGGATAACCTAAGAAAACACATCAAACAGCACGAGGAGAGAATTTATCGCGGTGTTGGCGAGCAGTTTGGGCATAGCACAAGCACCCCAAACACTCACTAGTGTGTATATGATGGTGGTTTTTGAAAAAGAAGTTCATAAGGGGACTTATGATTGAGGTTGGGTGAAGGCGTTCAGTTAATTAAATAAGTGGCTGTGAGAATGCATTCACCCCAAAAAGAGATGAGAATATTAGCTTGAAAACGTAAGCATTGAGCCACATTAAAAAGATGACGATGTTTACGCTCGGTAACACCATTCTGTTGACGTGTATCCACACATGTGCGCTTATGAAAAATGCCTTGATCATAAAAAAAAGGTTTGAAATGGAGTGAATAGAAATTTTCTACCATTATTAGTGCACACGTGCTTAACAGTGCAATTGAATTGATTTTTAACCATGGTGCAAAAATTCGTAAGGCAAGAGAAAATATCAGATTTCATGCGCATAAGATAGACCCATGTATCACGCGAGTAGTCATCCACAATTGTTAAAAAATAATGTGCACCAGAAAGTGAAGTTGTAGAATAACCACCCCATATATCACAATAAATCCGATTAAAACAAAATGTGCTCTTATTTGTATTTAAAGAAAAAGGTAAACGAGTGTGTTTTGCTCTAGTACAAACATCACAAGACAAATGAGAAGAAGAAATATTTAAGGTTTTCGAAATACATGAAATAGAAGGGTGACATTGATGCCAAAGAGTAGTGTCAGAAACACATTGAGAGTGGAAAACTAGGGTGGAAGGAGGTTTATAGTGGTAAAGTTCATCCCGTACTTCACACCTTCCAATCAGCCTCCTCGTTGATAGGTTCTGAAAGACACAAAAAGTGGGAAAAAATATAACAACACAATTTGAGATCATTGGTAAGTTTGCTGATGGATACTAAATTAAATTTAAATGAATGCACATAAAGAACATTAGAAAGAGAGAAATTAGAAGAAAACTGCATAGTTCCGATATGAGTTACAGAAACAATGTCACCATTTGGAAGCTTAATGAGGCACGACTGATTAAGAAGTTGAATATTATCAAGAGAAGACAAATTGGAAGTCATGTGATCGGAGGCACCTGAATCAACAATTCATTTAGTATTAGAAAAAGAAGTAGAATGACAAGAGGCAAAGTTATCGAAAAAATTTGTAGAGTTGGTGTTCAAGGGCGATAAAAGATTCAGTTGATGGTATTGTTCGTTGGTGAGACTAGAAATAGCAATCTCAGAAGAGGTTGAAAAACCTGTGACAATATTTGTAGCCATTGAAGAACCAGATGCTTCTATAACGTCAAAATAGTTCAGATGAATCAAACCACCGAATTGGGTCAAGTATGATCTTTACGGCGACAAAAAATAAACTTTTGATTTGATAATCTCGCCATAAGAATTTGTAACTGAGAAATGAAAGAGAGCCAGAGGCCAAAGATCTGCTGCACTGACTACTGCTTCGTCAGACTAAGAGAGTCAACTGAGACAAGACTTCGCCGGATTGAGATAATGCTGGAGATGATGACGTTGAAGAATTGAACTGATTCGGGATCGTCGGAGAAGACGACTGGAGTAGCTGGTTGCAGGGGACGAAGACGACATTGAGAGCTGAGAACAACCGAAAGACTAATAGATGATGAACCAACGAACACCAGAGATGCTGGAAACTTAGAAGTTAGAGACGATAAGTTCAGCGTGTCTAAGAGATGGTAGCACCGAACAAAACTGAACAGGAGACAACATCTTCTAAAAGATGCCAAAAAGAAAAGCTGAGAAAGAAAGGCAGCCTCACATCAGAACAAAATCGGAGACGACAACGACGTCAGAGAAGCGGTCGAAGAAGCCGAGAGATAATCAGAAAAAGAAAAGGAAAACAACGTCAAGGGAATTGCTAGCAAGACGGTCGGAGAAGATGAGAGGCCGTCGGAGATGTTTGAGAGACAACGAGCTGAGAGATGGCCTTAGAAGACTGTGGAGCGTTCGGGAGGACCAGGCTCACACGACGGAACTGAGAGATGGGGAGATCTCTAGAATACAGCATCACTCAATATACAACTTTGTTTTCTTGGAAAAACATAATATAAACTCTTCTAGAGCCCTCTATTACATTTGCATAATCAAATATTATATTAACATTAATTTCAGCCAATGTTAATTGCAAAAAATATTTTTTAACACGAAGAATTATGTGTCATGACACTATCCACCAAACATATGTCATCCTCCATTTTATCAAGTTTATTTTGTATAATTTAGTAAATGAAAAATAAAATTTAAGAATTAAGAAAAATAATAAAATATTACCAAGCATATTATATGTAAAATTTTTAATAAAAAAAAAATTACATAAGTTAATTTTTTCAAAACAACATAAACGGGAGATAATTAATTATAGCACATTTTCATTCATCTCCAATCAATGATCAATGCGTGCCACTAGGATTCTCAAAAAGAAAATCAGAAACAACAAAATCAACATCCAAAGGAGACCTCATACTTATATCAATGGGTTCAGACAAATTTACTTTAGCATTTTTCCTTTTTCCTTTTAATGATACCTTGTAAAGATCAACAAGGTGTTTATGAGTGTCACATATTCGAGACTAATGACCTTTTTGTTTCACACTATAACAAATATTATCATTATTTTTACACGTGCTTATTTTGTTTTAGAACTTTTTTTATTTTTGCCCATTTCTTTAGTCTTTTTCAGGCACATTTGGCTTTCAATTTTGAAGAGATCATCCAGGGGGGCGGGTCCAGCACAATTTTTCCCTACCACTACTCTTTTACCATCCACGACCTTGAGAAAAGTCAATTCACTTCAAGAATGATTGAACAATTGGGGACGGATTGACGATTTTTCAAACAAAAAGCTCATTATTTTGTTCAGCCCACAAGAAACAAGACTTAAAAGATAAGCATTGTCCGTGTAACTAGAGTAAGGTTAGAATTATAAAAATCAAAAATGTATTAGGACAGAAATAATAAATACATTAGTACTTATGCTCCTCAAGTTGGCTTTTGTGGCAGAAAATCGTACAAAGATACAATTTTGGTAAGATATGGTATATATACAAGCATACCAGGGAATGAGAAATATTTATAGGAGGAGATCTGATGACACGTTGGAAGAGATAATAAAAATTAGAAGATACATAGATGATATGGATTGGAGACCAAAATGAGTCTGGGGAGATGTTCTTAGACGTTTGCCTATGTCATATGAATTTTAGTATAATGAATACTTTGCTTTTAAGAAGAAGAGAAGAAAACTTAATAACCTTTTAAAAGTGGAGACAAAATAAAAATTCCAAATAGATTATTTTATTATTTTTAACTAGGAGGATTAGATTGTGTAGCAGGCAAGGATTGGTAAAGTGATTTCTCTGTGAAAGTCTAACCACACAACATAGAGTCTTAGTGTTTAGTACTGCAATTAAAACATGGAAAGAAAAATGAATAAAATAAACCAGTGTAGTCGGATAACTAGATGGTGGAACCTAAAAGGAGCATATAATAAATTTAAAAGATAATCGTGATCAAATTGGGGATTAGGACCTAGAGGATGGGAAATAGGGATTCAAATACTCTTTGGAATAAATTAGCTACTCTATTAAAAGATAGCAAAAGAAGAGATTTTAAGGGCGAGTCAAAGGGATATTCTCAAATACAAAAGAAAGTTGGTGGTGGATGGAGGATCAAGATGTAACAAAATAAACATAAAGCAGAAGAATTTGGTATAAACGTGGCAAAATGTAGAACAAACAATAATTTGAAAAAATATAGGGGAGGCAAGAAAAGCTACAAAAGGGCCGTTAGTGAAGCTAAATATAGATCATTTATAGTTTGTATGATTAGATTAGGTACAAAAGAAGGGAAAGAGATATATTTAAACTTGTTAAAGTTAGAGAAAGGAAGAACAAGGAACTTAGAAAATGTAAATTTATAAAAGTTAGCGATATATTTGTCTTGGTTTAAGGACGAAGATATTAAGAAAGATTTGCAAGTTACTTTATAGTTGTTTAACGAAAACCAATAGAAGCTTAAATTTAGAAGGTCAATGGGAAAAGACTAAAATTATAAGATTTATTTGAAGAAATTATAGTTACGAAGTTAATTTGCAGTAAAAATGAAAATGGAAAACTATGGACCAGATAACCTCCCAATTGAAGTTTGGAAATGCTTGGTGATAACGGATTATATGGTTAACTAATTTATTTTAATACAATTGTAAAACCTAAGAAAATCCAGATGAATGGATGAAAAACACTTTAAAATACCTATATACAAAAATAAAGGAGAATATTCAAAATTGTAACAACTCTCGTTGGAATTAAACTATGAAGTCATTCCTATGAACTATGGAAAAAGTAGTTTTGAATAAATATTAAGTGGAAACGAAGATCTCAAAAATCAATTTGGTTTTTGCTTGGGAGATATCCACAGAAGCTATTTATCTTTTAATAAGATTAATGGAAAAGTTTTAGGGAAAAGCATAGGGACTTGCATATGAAATTTATTGACCTTGAGAAAGCATATGATAGGATACCAGGGAAGTTCTATGATGAGTTTAGAAAAAAAAAGGGTGTATGTTGTAGGGTATACCGATGCCATTAAGGATATGATGTAACGATGGAGTATGTCTAGTGAAAGACTATAGAAGGAGAAACTAAGAATTTCCAATTACCGATAGGTTGTACATCCAGGATATGGCCCTTTGGTCCTTATTTTTTTTTGCTTAGTAATGGACCAATTGACTAAGAGTAATTCCAAAGGAAGGTTCCATGGGTATGTTTTTTGCAGATATATGTATTAATTGACGAAACTAGGGATGGAGTAAAGGCTGAGTGTAGAATTATGGAGAGAAGCTTTGGAATCGTAGAGTCTTTAAGATCAGTTGAAATAAAACAAATATATGAACTGTAAATAGTATGATCGGAGGAATAATTGGGCAAAGTTACACTTGATGATGAAGAATAAATAGCACTTAGATTTCGATACCTGGATCTATTATGCAAGCTTGAAGGAGAACATTGAAGATGATTAATGTATAGAGTAAAACATGGTTAGGTAAAATGGGAGAGTTCTTCAAGTGTGCTATGTGATCATAGAATACCCTTAAATTGAAAGGGAAGTTTTATAGGAAAACTATAAGACCAGCGATGCTATAAGGATCAGAATGTTGGGCGACGAAGAAACAATAATATCAAAAAAAGTAAAAGTTGCCGAGATGGATGATGCGAAATGGAGAGTGGGTATAACATTGAAAAGATAAATTAAGGAATGAACATATTGTGGTAATTAGGTGTACTCCCTATCGAAGATAAGATAAGGGAAGTGACGACTCAGATGGTATGGACACTTGCCACGTACCTTATAGTGCCCGTGAGGAGAGTGACTTATTACTGTGGGGGGCAATATATGGGTAGGGGTAGACCTAAAATACTTGGAGGAGATATGAGTAAGGGTTTAATATCGTTGAATCTATCAAAAGAAATGGTCCATATCACATAATTGTAGGAAAAGGATTCATGTAGCACGACCCCACTTAGTAGGACTAGGCTTGGTTTTGTTGTTTTGTTGTTTGTACAAGTAAACAGAAATAGCTCAAAATATTTTGTAAACTCTACGTTCTCGATTTCTGCTATAGGAAGTACTTCGAAGGCATGGAAAGCAAATATAAATTTTTCTACATATCCATTGAAATTTTTTCTTCACATAACTTCATGATAGCTAATTTTAAAACAAAACTGAATTATTTCAC